>NW_016814226.1:1900400-1905670 GCF_001698545.2 Rhinopithecus bieti
ATCAGCCTGCAGCCTTCTACCCCTCCAAGTTCTTCCAAATCAGATGGGGGCAGGAGCTGTGTTAACCTTGACTGAAGTCAGTGACTTCAGAAACAGAAATCAGCCTGCAGCCTTCTACCCCTCCAAGTTCTTCCAAATCACAGAGGAATGCCATCCACTCCTCGGAGTCCCTCCATCTGTCTCTCTGTCTCTGTAGGCCCCTGGATACTGTGCACACGAGTGAAGTGTCCGCCACAATTCCAAGTGTGGTTGGCACCATAAATCTTAAATTCCCAGGTCCATTGAATATAAGGTGCACCTCAATTTCAGAAATTATAAAACATTTAAAGAAATAAATAATTTGGCCAGGTGCGGTGGCTCAAGCCTGTAATCCCAGCATTTTGGGAGGCCGAGACGGGCGGATCACAAGGTCAGGAGATCGAGACCATCCTGGCTAACACGGTGAAACCCCGTCTCTACTAAAAAAAAAAAATACAAAAAACTAGCCGGGCGAGGTGGCGGGCACCTGTAGTCCCAGCTACTCGGGAGGCTGAGGCAGGAGAATGGCGTAAACCTGGGAGGCGGAGCTTGCAGTGAGCTGAGATCCGGCCAATGCACTCCAGCCTGGGCGACAGAGCGAGACTCCATCTCAAAAAAAAAAAAAAAAAAAAAAAAAAAAAAAAGAAAGAAATAATTTATCTGTATTTCACTTTATTTCCAAGGGGAAATTAGATGGCAGCCCACAAATTTAGAGCAAAATAAAAATTAATGGAATTTTAAAAATAAAAACAGGAGAAGAATATGTGACTGCTCATCCAGATGAAGCTATGATTCATGCCCTGAGGCGCCTGTCTGGGCTGTGAACACAGAACAATAAAATATGCAAAGAAACTATTGAAAGGATATAAGTGGACTGAAAAATAAACAAGATAAACTTCACAATGGTCCAGAAACACAAACTTCTGAGTATTGACATGGGCCTGCCGGGCTCTGGACCTGAGACATAATAGGGACCCGAGGCTGGGAACACAGCCAGGCTTCCTATTTGAAGCCAGGGGATGGGGGACAGAGGAGTCACCCCTATGTCAGGAAAATAGTCTGAAAAATTGGATTCAGTCATTTCATGGGGGCAGGGTGTGACAGTTTATGTGAAAGTGTGGCCCTGGGGCAAAGGAGAACACAGATACAGTCTTATTAATCTCCTGCCCCCTGGTTTAACAAATAGACCAAGAGGGTCAGGATTCCAAACCACCAACAAAATATATATACACATATATACATATATACATATATGTATATATGTGTATGTGTGTATATATATAATATACATATATGTGTGTATATATATGTTTCTTTACCACAGACCAGGCATCAAATGGAGCCACTCGAAACTGCTAGATGGGGGAAGGGAGTACCGAGAGAGAAAGAGAGACAAAGTCTTTCAACACAAAATGAGCCTGAGATTCAAAACTCTGAAGCCCATGAAGACATCTTATGCTAAGAATAATAGTAAAGAAAAATCAATAATTATAATGTGAATTAACTCCAGAGGAAATTAAAATAATAAACAGTCTGAAAAAAAGACTTTAAAGTAAGTGTATTTGGGATGCTCAGTGAGAACAAGGAAGGAATAATATTTGTGAATAGAACAGAGTGGGGTCGGGTGCGGTGGCTCACACCTGTAATCCCAGCACTTTGGGAGGCCAAGATGGGTGGATCACGAGGTCAGGAGATTGAGACCATCCTGGCCAACATGGTGAAACCCCGTCTCTACTAAAAATACAAAAAATTAGCCGGGCATGGTGGCAGGCGCCTGTAGTCCCAGCTACTCAGGAGGCTGAGGCAGAAGAATGGCTTGAACCCGGGAGGCAGAGCTTGTGGTGAGCAGAGATCGCGCCACTGTACTCCAGTATGGGCGACAGAGCAAGACTCTGTCTCAAAAAACTAACAACAAAAAAGGTATTTTTTCACAGGTACCTGATCTGGGTACAATATGGCTTTTTCTCCACACTCTGTTCTTAAAAAACTTTTATGTTTCAAAGAACATATTAAGAAAACCAAAAGACACCAACCCAAAGAATGGAAGAAAATATTTGCAAACTACGTATCTGACGAGAGTCTAATATTCAGAGTGTATAAAGAACTCCTACAACTCAATAATAAAAAGGTATCCTAATAAAAATGAGCAAAGGAGTTGAATAGACATTTCTCTAAAGAAGATATATGAATGACCAATAAGCACATGAAAAAATGCTCAATATCATAAGCCATCAAGGAAATATAAATCAAAACCACAATATCACTTCACTCCCCACCCCCATATTGCCATAACCTAAAAGACAGACAATAACAAATGTTGGTGAATATGTCAAAAAATTGGAAACCTCATGCATTGCTGGTGGGAATGTAAAATAGTGCAACTACTGTGGAACATAATTTGGCAATTCCTCAAAAAGTTAAACCACTCATAGGTGTATGCTTAGGTACATTGAAAACATATATCCATACAAAAATTTGTACAAAATGTTCATACAAGCATTATTCCTAATAGCTTCCCCCTCCCACGAAAAGGCACCAACCCATATGTCCATCAGTTGATAAATGGACCAATAAAGTATGATATCACCATACAATGGAATATTAGCAAGCTATAAAAGGAATAAAATATCGATACATACTAAAATATGAATGGACCTTGAAAGCACTGTGCTAAGTGAAAGAAGTCAAGAACAAAGCCACATATTGTATGATTTTTATTTATATAAAATGTCCAGAATAGGCAAATCCTTAGAGACAGAAAGTTGAGCAGTGATTGCCAGGGTCTGAGAAGAAGGAAGGAAGGAGAATGACTGCTAATGAGTATAGGGTTTCTTTTGAGTGATGAATTGTTCTGGAATTAATATTAATGGCTGCACAACATTGTGGCTATACTAAAAGCTACTAAGTTTATTTAAAATGTTATGGTATGTGAATTATATTTTTGAAAAAATTCAATGGCCATTTATGATCAAAACTCACATAAAAATGAGAATAAATGGGAACTTCCTCAACTTGACAGGAAGTATCTATAAATGCCCTATAACTGACATTATACTGGCCAAAGTATAATGGCCAAAGACAAAGTGCTTTCCCCCTAAGATGGAAAACCAGGTAATGATGTCCACTACCACTGTTCTCATTCAACATAGTACTGGCAGTTGTAGCCAATGCAATAAGGCAAGAAAAGGAAATAAAATATATACAGATTAAAAATAAGAAATAAACTGTCCCTATTTTCAGAGGCATAATTGTGTATGTAGAAAATCCCAAGGAATCTATACAACAAACAAACATAAAAACTTCCTACAACTAATAAGTTCAGCAAGGTTGCAGAATACAATATGGACATGCAAAAATCCATTGTATTTATATAAACTAGCAATGAACACATGTACAGAAAAGTTAAAAATACAATACCACGGGCCGGGCATGGTGGCTCATGCCTGTAATCCCAGCACTTTGGAAGGCCGAGGCAGGTGGATCACCTGAAGTCAGGAGTTCAAGACCAGCCTGGCCAATATGGTGAAACCCCATCTCTACCAAAAATACAAAAATTAGCCAGGTATGGTGGCATTGCTTGAACCTGGGAGGTGGAGGTTGCAGTGAGTCAAGATCATGTTACTGCACTCCAGGCTGGGCAACAGTGAGACTATTTCTAAAAAAAAAAAAAAAAAAAAAAAAAAGGCTGGGCGCGGTGGCTCAAGCCTGTAATCCTAGCACTTTGGGAGGCCGAGACAGGCAGATCACGAGGTCAGGAGATCGAGACCATCCTGGCTAACACAGTGAAACCCCATCTCTACTAAAAGTACAAAAAAAAAAAAAACTAGCCGGGCAACGTGGCGGGCACCTGTAGTCCCAGCTACTCGGGAGGCTGAGGCAGGAGAATGGCATAAACCCAGGAGGCGGAGCTTGCAGTGAGCTGAGATCCGGCCACTGCACTCCAGCCTGGGCGGCAGAGCGAGACTCCGTCTCAAAAAAAAAAAAAAAAAAAAACACAATATCATTTACAATAACTCAAAAAAAAACCACTCAGATGTAAATCTAACAAACTAGGTACAGGACTTACATGCAGAAAACAACAACAAAAAAAAACTGATGAAAGCAATCAAAGAAGACCTAAATAGAGACACAGTGTGTCATGGACGGTGCTGTGGTTTGGATATGATTTGTTTGGCTCTGCCAAGTCTCCTGTTGAAATTTGATCCCGGTTTTGGAGTTGGGGCCTGATGTGAGGTGTTTGGGTCCCCAGGGGTGGATCCCTCATGAGTGGCTTGGTGCCATTCTCACAGTGGTGAGTTCCACTGTTACTTCCCACAAGGACTGGTTGTTATAAGAGCCTGGTGTCTCTCTCCCCACTCTCTCTTGCTTTCCTTCTCACCATGTGATCTATACATGCCAGCCCTTCTTCACCTTCCGCCAAGAATGGAAGCAGCCTGCGACCCTCACCAGAAGCAAATGCTAGTGTCATGCTTCTTGTACAGCCTGCAGAACCATGAGCCAAACGAACCTTTTTACTTTATACACCACCCAGCCTCGGGTGTTCCTTTATAGCAACACGAACAGACTAAGACAGATGGGAAGAATCAACATAGTAAAGATGTCAGTGGGCCGAGCGAGGTGACTGACACCTGTAATCCCAGCATTTTGGGAGGCCAAGGCGGGTGGATCACTTGAGGTCAGGAGTTCAAGACCAGCCTGGCCAACATGATGAAACCCCGCCTGTACTAAAAATACAAAAATTAGCCGGGCATGGTGGTGGGTGCCTGTAGTCCCAGCTGATTTGCTTTAATGCGACCCCCAGAGCAAATGCCAGAGAAAAGGCAAGTAGGCAAGGCAAAAAAAACTATTTACAAGCCAATGTGAAGGAGGGAGCAAGGTTCACCGGTCTCCGGAGGTGGAGGCCGACGAAGTCGCTCCAGCGTTCTCGGGCGAGGTTCCTAGGTCCGCACAGGAGCAGGGGCCAAGGAAGTTCGCACCAGCGTTCTCGGACGAGGTTCCTGGGTCCCGCGTACGAGGAGGGGTCGAGGAAGTTCGCTCCGGCGTTCTCGGAGGAGGTTCCTGGGTCCAGCGTACGAAGAGAGGCCGAGGAAGTTCGCTCCGGCGTTCTCGGACGAGGTTCCTGGGTCCCGCGTACGAGGAGGGGCCGAGGAAGTTCGCTCCGGCGTTCTCGGACGAGGTTCCTGGGTCCCGCGTACGAGGAGGGGCCGAGGAAGTTCGCTCCGGCGTTCTCGGACGAGGTTCCTGGGTCCCGC
>NW_016814226.1:1906444-1937330 GCF_001698545.2 Rhinopithecus bieti
GGGTTTCACCGGGTTAGCCAGGATGGTCTCGATCTCCTGACCTCGTGATCCGCCCGTCTCAGCCTCCCAAAGTGCTGGGATTACAGGCTTGAGCCACCGCGCCCGGCCGTAAAAAAGAACTTCTATCTGAGTCTCACGTTTATAAAGGTTATCTCAAAATGGATCACACACTTAAATGCAAAACATAAAGCTATAAAACTATATCTATAGGATAAATTATATATCTGGGATGAAATCTTTAGGATGTAGGGCTAGGCAAAGATTTTTTAGACTTAATATCAAAAGCAAGAGCCATAAAAGGAAAAATTAATAAACTGGACTCTATCACAATTTAAAACTTCTGCTATGTGAAAGAGGATGAAAATACAAGCTAGAGACTAAGAGAAAAATTTTTGCAAATCAGATGTCCCTCAAAGGACTAGTATCTAGAATGTATAAAGAACTCTCAAACTCCACAGTAAGGTAACAAACATCCAATTATAAAATGAGCAAAAGATGTTGAACTAGCATTTCACCAAAGAAGAGATACAAATGGCAAGTGAGCCCATGGAAAGGTAGTTAATGCCATTAGCCATTAGGAAAATGAAAATTAAAATCATAATGAAATATCACCATGCACACCTAAGAATGGTTAAAATGAAAAATAGTGACAATTCCTAAAGCAGACAAAGATACAGAGAAAGTGGATACATTGCTAATGGGAATGCAAAGTGGTACAGCCACTCTGGAAAACAGTCTGGCAGTTTCTTAAAACAAAACAAAACAAAACACAAACAAACAAAAACTAAGCAGGCAACTACTGTACAACTCAGCAATTGCACTCCTGGGTATTTATCCCAGAGAAACGGAAAATTATGTTCACACCAAAAACAGGACACAAATGTTTATAGCAACTACATGGCCCAAGCCTGCAAGCAACCTAGACATTAACGATTAGAAAAACTATGATATATCATTACCATGGAATACTACTCAACAAAAGAAGGAACAAACTTTTCATACAGGCAACAAATGAGATGAGTTTGTAGAGAATTATGCTGAGTGAAAAATGTCAATCCCAGCCGGGTGCAGTGGCTCATGCCTGTAATCCCAGCACTTTGGGAGGCTGAAGTGGGCAGATCACCTGAGGTCAGGAGTTCGAGACCAGCCAGGCCAACATGGCGAAACCCCGTCTCTACTAAAAATACAACAATTAGCCGGATATGATGGCACATGCCTGTAATCCCAGTTATTCGAGAGGCTGAGGCAGGAGAATCACTTGAACCCAGGAGACAGAGGTTGCAGTGAGCTGAAATCGCGCCACTGCACTCCAGCCTGGGTGACAGAGCGAGACTCAGTCTCAATCAATCAATCAATCAATAAAATGCCAGTCCCAAAAGATATGATTCCCCTTTTTAAAATTTTAGATCCAGGATGCAAATGTAACTGTGTGTTACATGGATATATTGTATGTAACATTCCTGAAGTTACAAAATGACAGATTAGTGGTTGCCAGGGCTTAAGGAGGGGTTTGGGGCAGAGGAAAAGTGGGTGTGACTCTACAAGAGCAACAGGCAGCCTTTCTGGTGTCATGACTACATCAATGTCAAGATCCTGGCTGTGATATTGCACTATAATTTTGCAGGATGTAACAACCAGGGGAAATTGAGTAAAGGGTATGATGGATCTTCCTATATTATTTCTCAGCAACTGCATGTGAATCTACAATTATCTTGAAACAGAAAAAAAAAGTTTAAAAAATAAAATGTGGCTGGGTATGATGGCTCACGCCTGTAATTCCAGCACTGTGGGAGGCTGAGGTGGGAGGATCACTTGAGCTCAGGAGTTTGAGACCAGCCTGGGCAACATAGGGAGACCCTGTCCCTACAAAAATTTAGAAAATTAGCTGGGTCCGGCAGCACATGCCAGTAGACACAGCTACTCAAGAGTCTGAGGTGGGAGGATCGCGTGAGCCCAGGAGGTCAAGGCTGCAGTGAGCTGTGATCATACCACTGCATTCCAGTCCTGTGGGCAATAGAGCAGGACCTCATCTAAAAAAAAAAAAAAAGAAAGAAAATAACTGCAGTAAATACTTAATAGAGAGTGTAAAATTTAGGCTGGACACAGCTAAATAAATCATGAATTAGAAGGAAGTACTGAATAACTCATCTAGAAGGCAGCAAAGAGGAAGATATTTTGAAAAATATGAAAAAGGTAAAACACTTGAAGGGTAGAAAAGAACAAAGAAGGAAGAGAAACAATATCTGATAAGATAAAATAGCTGAAAACTTTTCCAGAACTGGAGAAAGATAGGAGTCCAATATTAAAGTGTCCACATTCATTAAATCCAGGCTGTATTAGTTAGTCATCGCTGTGTAAAAAACTACCCCTATTTGTAATTTGTTAAGTCCCCATTTTTATTGCTATATTTTGAATGCAGAGCCAACAGGACTTGCTGATGGGCTGGATGTGAAGTGTGAGAAAGGGCAAGGACTTATGGCTGCCCCCAGGTTCTGTAAACGTGGAAGCATCAACTGAAGCAGCAACAAAGGTGAGAGAAATAGGCTTGGTGAGGAGAAGATCACAGATTGTTGAGCTTGGAGTGGGAGCTAAACTATGAGGATGTAAAGGCATAAGAATGACACAATGGACTTTGGGGACTCAGGGAAAAAGGGTGGGGAGAGGGTGAGGGATAAAAGACTACAAACTGGGTGCAGTGTATACTGCTTGGGTGACGGGTGCACCAAAATCCCACAAATCAACACTAAAGAACTTCCTCAGGTAACCAAACACCACCTGCTCCCCAATTACCTATGGAAATAACTTAATAAACAAATTCTCCCAATGGAATGATATCAGGCTGGCTCTGGAATATGGGATTCTGGAGTTCTGGAAAGAGGTCCTTTGGAGAATCATTAATAACTGGTATTTAAAGCCCAATCCTGTGATCACCTTGGCAGAGAGTGTAAACAGGAAAAAGAAGAAGGCTGAAAATTGTGCAGGCCATGGTTTAGAGGCCTAGGGGCTGAGGAGGAGCTACCAGAGATGTCAGCTGAGGAGTGGTCAATGCGGCAGATGAAAAACCAGGCAACTGCTGAGCCTCAGAAGCCAAGAAAAGGCTTCCAGGAGGAGATGGGTGACCAACCATGTTAAGGTCTTAGGAAAGTTAGGGTTAACATTCAAGCTAGGATGCTTTTGAGAGCAAAACAAGCTGCTAGAGATAATTAAAATAATGCGTTTTCTGAAATATTATGTATTGCCTGACAAATTAGATTGTTGGCCAGGCACAGCGGCTCACGCCTGTAATCCCAGCACTTTGGGAGGCTGAGACGCGCGGATCACAAGGTCAGGAGTTCGAGACCAGCCTGGTCAATATGGTGAAACTCCACCTCTACTAAAAATACAAAAACTAGCCAGGCGTGGTGGCGGGCACCTGTAGTCCCAGCTACTCGGGAGGCTGAGGCAGGAGAATCGCTTGAACCCGAGAGGTGGAGGTTGCAGTGAGCCAAGATCGCGCCACTGCACTCCAGCCTGGGCGACAGAGCAAGATTCTGTCTCAAAAAAACAAACAAACAAAAATTAGATTGTTATAGTGGTGGACCTATAAATGCCACTGGCATTTTCCTAAAAACATTTTTTTCTTAAGTATGGTCTTACTATTCTTACTTCTTAGATAAAATCACTTAGAGTCTTACTCAAAGTTGCAGTATTTTGTTATAAATTACATCTGTGGACATTAATTAACTGTTCTCTGGAGACCATATTTTACTTGAGAAAATCCTCTTCCTATAGGTGCTGAGGTAATAGGTAAGCTCAGAAAAAAACTCTACTAAATGGAGGATATTCTGAGTTTTTTTTTTTTTAATTGAAATGTGTAAATATTCCAGCTCAGATATCTCCATAGATTTCAATCATGCTGCTTCCATCCAGGGTAATTTTCATCAACAAATATTTTTATAAGCCAAAACTTATCCCCTCCCCTCTGGCAAAATTGATTATCCTTTCGAATGTTTAATCAAATTTAGATGCTGCAAAACAGTAGACCTTCTTGATTTCCTTCCATTCCAGTACTGAATATAAATTTTTCCAATGAAAACTAAGAATCTCATCAAAAGTTTCTTCCCCACATGTTGAGCTATTCCAAAAACAATTATGGGATTTAAAATTATACCTCGTACACCATTGGAGCTCTCAGCATTTAATTTCTTCATCTCCTCCCTTGCTTTTGTAGGAATGAATTTCAATGTTTCTCTATTGGCAAGGATTGTTTCTGATAATTATAATTCACTAGAGCTTCAAAGCTCAAAATTCTTGGCACTCGTTTATTGAACACATTGATTAAAGACTTCCAACAAATTTGAAGACAGTGCAACAAAAATTTAGAAGACTTATTTACAAAAAGTTGCGTCCCTCTCAAGGACATTAGGTTGATGTACAAAGGGCTCCAACATCTTGAGGGTCTGATTAATGACTGCAGCAAAGACAGGATGCCTTGGAGGCTGAAGTCTATTTTGGTACTCAGCATGAACTTTGTCACAATATTTTTTGTAGCCCAATTTCCAGAACTGTATATATAAAAATATTTGTAAGGCTAGGTGTGGTGGCTCATGCCTGTAAGCCCAGTATTTTGGGAGGCCCAGGCAGGCAGATCACCTGAGGTCAGGAGTTCAAGACCAGCCTGGCCAACACGGTGAAACTCCATCTCTACTAAAAATACAAAAATTAGCCGGGCATGGTGGCATGTGCCTGTAGTCCCAGCTACTCAGGAGGCTGAAGCAGAGAATTGCTTAAACCCAGGAGGCGGAGGTTGCAGTGAACCAAGATCATGCCATATGCCTAGTGGACAGAGCGAGACTCCATCTCAAAAAAAAAAAAAAAAAAAATTGTAAATGTTTGTAACAGCTTCTACTGTTAAAATAGCAAATAAAATATCAGAGATGCTTTGACTGCAAATATGAATAACAGGTTCACCTCAACCAATGCCAAGTACACCTCTGCCCTACAGGTCTCCTAACGTGGTGAGAACATTGCTTGCTTTTGTTTTTTTTGTTGTTTTGTTTTTTGTTTTTGAGACGGAGTCTCGCTCTGTCGCCCGGGCTGGAGTGCAGTGGCCGGATCTCAGCTCACTGCAAGCTCCGCCTCCTGGGTTCACGCCATTCTCCTGCCTCAGCCTCCCGAGTAGCTGGGACTACAGGCGCCCGCCACCTCGCCCGGCTAGTTTTTTTGTATTTTTTTTTCCAGTAGAGACAGGGTTTCACCGTGTTAGCCAGGATGGTCTCGATCTCCTGACCTCGTGATCCGCCCATCTCGGCCTCCCAAAGTGCTGGTGCAGGCGCTCCTCCTCTACCTGGATTAAGTTTGTCTTTTGTTTTCCTTTTGAGCTTAGTTATTTTGTTATTCTAATATTCTCATCTTTCCTAAATTTTTATCTTCCTAATCTATCAATGGCTGAGAGAGGTATACTAAAACTTCCCCACATGGTAGTGAATTTATCTCTCTGTAATTCTATCAGTTTTTGCTTTTTGCATTTTGATTTCTATTATTAGACACATACAAAATTTTAATTGTTACAGACTGTGAGTTAATTGAACTGTTCGTGATGAGCGGCACTTTCAGTCTCTGGTCGAGTGATTTACATTAAAGTCAATTGGTCTGATATTAATATAGCTATAGCTTTCTTTTAGTAAGTGGCATTCAATTTTTCTATGCCTTTATGTTTTAGGTATGTCTATTGTTAATACCCTGTAGATAGATTTTTTTTTTTTTTTTTCCGAGACAGAGTCTTGCTCTGTTGCCAAGAGCTGGGGTACAATGGTGCAATATTGGCTCACTGCAACCACCACCTCCCGAGTTCAAGCAATTCTCCTGCATCAGCCTCCCAAGTAGGTGGGATTACAGGCACATGCTACCACGCCCGGCTAATTTTTGTATTTTTCGTAGAGATGGGTTTTCACCATGTTGACCAGGCTGGTTTCAAACTCCTGACCAGATATTTTTTTAATGTCAGTATGACAATCTTTAACCATTGAGTTTTACAAGTTTACTTCATATATATTTACTGTAGTTATAGTTTTATTTGGATTCATTTCCACCAACGCATTATATGCTTTCAAATTGTGCTACCAATTTTGTTTTTTCTAACCTTCCTTAACTCCTGTTGGATTAAATTCTTTTTCCCCATTCCAATATCTCCCTCTATTAATTTGGAAGTTATAGCTTCTATTTTTATTCCTTTAGTGGTTGCCCTAGTAATTTTAGTAAGGAATTCTGAGATTCATCACAATCTTTAACTTTTTCTAAATAACACAAGAACCTTAAACACTCGAACTCTGATCAGTCTTTTCCTGCTGTATAATATTGATGAATAAGGTAAACACATATCTTTTAAAACCCCACAAAATGTTGGTTTTCTATGTAATCAGTTTTGTCTTGATTTACTCACATATTGAGCACTGTTTTTGCTCATCATTCTTCCTTATGTATCTGACTTTTCTTTAGAATTCTTTCTAGTGACAACCTTTTGGGGCAAATTCCTGCAGATTTTAAATATTTTAAGATGTCTTTATTTTACTTTCATTTTTTTCTTTTCTCTTTATTTCTTTTTTCTTTTTTCTTTCTTTCTTTTTTTTTTTTTTTTTTTTTTTTTTTTTTTTTTTTGAGACACAGTCTCACTCTGTCACTAAGGCTGGAGTGCAGTGGTACAATCTCGTCTCACTGCAACCTTCGCCTCCAAATTCAGGCAATTCTTGTGCCTCAGCCTCCTGAGTCACTAAATTACAAGCACCCGCCACCATGCTTGGCTAATTTTTTATATTTTTAGTACGGACAGGGTTTCGCCATGTTGGTCAGGCTAGTCTCGAACTCCTGGCCTCAAGTGATCCTCAACTTTGGAATCCTTCCCAAAGTTCTGGGATTATAGGCATGAGCCACCATACGTGGCCTTTTTTGTTTATAGAGACAAGCTCTCACTTCATTGCCCCAGCTGACCTTAAACTCCAGTTCTCAAGTGATCCTCCTGCCTCAGCCTCCCAAAGTGCTAAGCCACCACACCCAGCTTTACGTTCATTCTTAAAAGTCATTTTTGCTAGGTAGATATTTTCTTTATGCGTATTGAAGATATTTTTCACTATTTTCAGATTACCGTTTTGCTACTGAGAACCAGCCATTGGTCCCTCCTACCCCTCCTCCTTTTTCTGTTCTCTCTCCCTCCTTCCCCACATCTCTCTCTCTCTGTCTCGCCCCCACCCTTCCTTCCATCCCTGTTATTCTTTACTTAAGTGTGAATTTCTTTTATTTATTCTGTTGGAAATTGATGGGATTTCCTGATTTCGAGGATTGGTGTCTCACATTCATTCTGGAAATCTGTCTAAACATCTCCCCTGTTGCTCACTCACATGGACTCCCTAATCCCCTTCTGGAGCACAGGGGATGCTAACTCTTCTCATCCTTCTCGGTCTATGCTCCATGTCTATTATCTATGTCTCTCAATGCCTCTTTCAGATTTCCTGCCACTTTGTCCCACTGGGCCATGTTCTAGATACTTTTTTCAGGTATAGTTTCCAGTTCATTGATTTTTTTTCACTTTCCCCTGCTGTATTGGAAGATGTGACACATTTATTTCCATATATTTTGCAAAAATCAATAACACATGGGTAAAAGACCTAAAGATGAGTAGCAAAATTCTAAAACTTTTAGAAGCAAATATAGGACAGTATCATTTGACCCCAGGGTTATGAAGTCTCCCTTAAGTAAGACACCAAAACTCAAACTACCAAGAGAGATAGGTAAATTCAGTTAATCAAAACGTGTAACAATTCCTCATGTGCACACACACAAATTACACAAAATGAAGACACGCCAAAGTCAAGGTGAGAGAAGATCGTTGTTTAAATTATGACCAGGAGTACATCCAATAGAAAAATAAGGAAAGACTCTGAAGAGTTACTTCTTAGAAGAGGAAACCCAAAAGGCCAGTAAACAGACTGGAAAAAAAAAAAGGGAAAGAAAAGTTCAATTTGACTAACAATCAAGAAATTGTGACCAGGTGCAGTGGCTCATGCCTGTAATCCCACACTTTGGGAGGCCAAGGCAGGCGGATCACTCCTGAGCTCAAGTGATCCGCCCACCTTGGCCTCCCAAAGTGCTAGGACTACAGGCATGAGCCACTGCACGTGGCCACACACCATTCTTTCATCCCATTTCCCTACACCTGGCTCTTTCTAGCTTTGCTTACTCCTCTCTAGAAAAGAAAAGTTCTTTTTGTCTAACTCTGGAGATGCTTGCAGACCTCATGGGCAGAGCGTTCTGTTACAATAGTTTCCCTCCACCCACTTGCAATAGTCCTTTTGAATAAAGCTTTCTTTACTACAACCAAATTTGTGTTTCCTCTGCCAGCATAAGCCTCAGGGTATAGGAGAGCACCACCCCAGCATGGCACCAGGGAGAAGAATCAGGATCAAACTGCCTCTTAGCCAGGCACCCTTCATCCCTCTTCCAGGGGATTCTGTGGGGTAAGTCAGGGCTGCTCAGATTCCCCCCACACCTGTTCTCATTCATCTTTCTCAGAGCTGCCGGGTCAGGTGCTACGTGTCTCTTTCTGCTTCTCAAATCTTATTTCCATCGTCTCCTGTCCTGTTCTCTTTGTCCTTGTGGATAAACATCTGTAAAAATCCACTGAATGTCATGCTAGTGGGTTTGAAGAGGGAGAGGGAGAAATAGTGTGTGCTTCATACACCATCTTTACCAGCCTAATTTCCATCCTAATGTCTGCGTCTATTTTTATCTTGTTTACTGCAGGAATAATGTCTCCATAATCCTAAGACACAAATGTTTCAAAGTGTAAATGTTTCTGAAATGAATGAATTCATCTTACAATGGCTGTCAAAGACCTGGCCAGTCCCAAGCCTAGGTGGGCATAGAGTGACCCCACCCCCCCAAACTAAGAGGGGTCCCGAGATTGGGGAATTTCCGTTTTAAACGTGGGACTAGCAAGTCATCCTACACAAGGGTGACCCAGCTGCACAGGCCAGAGGGTGTGACCTCAGTCCACTTGGTGTCCCCTCAACCTCGTCACTTCAGTTAATTTGTGGACGTTGGTAGCACCACAGCATTTAGACTGAAACCTAAGTGTGCACACCTAATTTGACTTTAAAATTCGGTTTCATGGGACAAGATGGTGAAGTGTTAAAGCCAAATATTCGTTTCTCCTCGTCAGTCAGTACAGGCTGCCTGGAGAAGTGAGGAGTTGTCCACATGGAAATGAGGCATCTGCAGAGCTGTCCCTGCCATCAGCAGCTTCCTCACGAGTTGATGCCTGCACTTGGCCGGGGGCAGAGGGGTTCCCCTTACCTTTTTTTTTTTTTTTGAGATGGAGTTTCACTCTGTTGCCCAGCCTGGAGAGCAGTGACGCGATCTCGGCTCACTGCAACCTCTGCCTCCCAATTCAAGTGATTCTCCTGCCTCAGCCTCCTGAGTAGCTGGGATTACAGGCACACACCACCACTCTCAGACAGTTTTTGTATTTTTAGTAGAGACAGGGTTTCACCATGTTGGCCAGGATGGTCTCCAACTCCTGACCTCTAGTGATCCACCTGTCTTGGCCTCCCAAAGTGCTGGGATTACAGGCGTGAGCCACTGCAGCCAGACCCCCTTACCTTTTGAGGCTTATGTTTGAAACCATGTTGGCATTTGTATCAGTCAGCTGTAGTCAGTGATGCTGCCTAACAAACCACCCCAAACTCAACAGCTTCAAACAATAATCAAGTCTTCTCTCCTGCATGCCTGTGGTTAGTTGGAGGTCAGTGAACAAGGACTGGGCCAGGCTTGACTCTAAGCTGCAGGTTGAATCCAGGTGTGCTCCACCTGTGTTTGTTTGCGGCTGCAAGCCAAAGAAGCAGCAGCTACCTCGGGGCAGCCTTCTCATGGGTGGTAGAAGCGCAGTGTGGTGAAGCCACTTCTTCCGAGCATTTCAGGTCTTTGTGGTGGCAAAGCCACTCATTTCCATTTGACCAAAACAAGTCACACCAATAAGTGGGCAACTGGGCTCCATCCACTGTGGAACCAATGCAGGTCACGTGACCAGGTCCAGCACCAAGGGGTGAAGAAGTGCCTTCCCCCATGGGGGTGCGGGGCAGGGGTGAATATTCTGGAACAATAATCTAATCTATGTCAGCATCTTTATACTCATAGCCTGTCTCTCTTAATTGGCAATTAAAAACTAAAAATAGGCCAGGTGCAGTGGCTCACACCTGTAATCCCAGCACTTTGGGAGGCCAAGGCAGGTGGATCACGTGAGGTCAGGAGTTCGAGACCAGCCTGGCCAACGTGGTGAAACCCTGTCTCTACTAAAATACAAAAATTAGCCAGGCATGGTGGTGGGCACCTATAATCCCAACTACTCAGGAGGCTGAGGCAAGAGAATCGCTTGAACCCAGGAGGCAGAGATTGCAGTGAGCCAAGATCGCATCACTCCAGCCTAGGTGACAGAGTGAAACCCCCATCTCAAAAAAAAAAAAAAAGTTTCTATAGTCTCACCACCACTTCCCATCTGACATCAAATATGTGTTCCCAAACCAACCAATTCTGCAGCTCACTGGACACTGGCTGGTTTTTCCACAATTTAACTCAGTTCTGACACTATGTACCTGGCATTAGTGCAGACCCCACCAGGTAAAGGCCAGTCCCACAAGACTGTCCCCCACTTCAGACACCAGTTGCAAGTATTGAATCCCCACGTCACCCACATTTCCATTCAACTTGGCTCTAAATTGACTGTAAGTCACCCATGACCCTCTCCTCGGTTTCGATTAATTCGCCAGGACGACTCAGATCTCAGGGAAACGCTGCACTTGTGCTCCCTGGTCTATTATAAAGGAGACGATAAAGGGGGCAGGTGAATAGCAGAGGAGGAGGCATACAGGGCGAGGCCTGGGAAGGCCCCGAGAGCAGGAGCTTCTGTCGCCCTGGAGTTGGGGTGCAGCACCACCCAGCACCTGGATGTGCTCACCCACCTGGAAGCTCTCTGCACCTGTAGTTCAGGCTTCATCATGTAGGCAAGTCCGGTTATTAGCTCAATCTCCAGCCCCTCTCCCCTGCCTGGAGAGTGGTGGGTGGAGCTGAAAGCTCCAGGCTTCTAATCATGTCTGGGTCTTTCTAGCAGTCAACCCCCACCCAGGAGCCACCAAGCATCACCTCATTAGAATAAAAGGTGTTTCTATCTCCCCAGAAATTCCAAGGGATTCAGAATCACTGTCAGGAACCAGGGTCGCAGACCAAATGTTAAAACAAAAGGTTTTCCTAGCACCCCTGTCACTCAAAAGATTACAAGGGTTTTCAGAGCTCTGGCCCGCAGCCAGGGACAAAGACCAAAATATACGTTTCTAATTATATCACAATATCACAGCAGTCACATGGACCTACTGAAACACTTCAGTGTTGGTTGTTCAGGAGGATGAGTGCCTCTGTCTTTGAGTGCTGCCTCAACTCCCTCCACACCACCCCCAAGTGAATTTTGCAGTTACTTCTTAGAATACATTTTATGTTGGGCCATCCCAACCATAGTCTCCCAATTCTGTGAGTGTATTCCTGAGCTACAATTATAGACAAAAAGGCCGAAAATTCATTTTGTGCGTAAGACCCATGCTTGTCACATACCTGCCGATGCATTAAAGGCAGGTGAAATTGCCAAATCTCTCAGAATAGTCTAGCATTTCCAAGGCTTGGAGAGGTTTTGGTGACCAATTCATGTGTTAAAAAGGAATTATCACTCAGGAGCCAAACATCCCTGTCTAAAGTGTCTGGCTGCTTTTCAGAAAGAGCCATTTAACTTCCAGTGATAAGTAATTCAATTAAGGGGAAAATGAAACTCTCGCTCCTGTACAAACCCCCTGGATTCCTCAATGCCACTCAGATCCATTCTGCCAGTTCTGAGAGTGCGGGGGCAGGCAGATCACAAACAGAGTTTGGAAAGCAAAGTGTGATGTTATGTGCAGTGGCCAAGTGGGATTCAGAAGAAATCGTGGGCTCAAATCTTGATAGTGATCACCAAAAAGAAATTGAGCAATCAGGATGGAATTGTGCGGTTGGAGGTATGCACTTGTCACTGAGGCTTTTGTTTTCTTTTTTTTAAATCTTGGAATTATAGTCGTGTTTGCTAGTGTCCTGGAAAACTATCAAATTAGTGTTGCCTCCCATGCCTGGGGGCATCTTAGGGATGAGGAATGGATTTTGTATGCCACCACGAATCTAATTTGGGAAGAAAGCTGCAAGTGGGTGGAGGGACGGAGAGAAAGAAAACGCGGTGTGGGCCGGGCACAGTGGCTCATGCCTGTAATCCCAGCACTTTGAGAGGCTAAGGCAGGTGGATTGCTTGAGCCCAGGAGTTTGAGACCAGCCTGGGCAATACAGGGAGACCCTGTCTCTACCAAAAAAAAAAAAAGTATTGGTCATGGTGGTCCTAGCTACTCAGGAGGCTGAGGTGGGAGGATGGCTGGAGCCTGGGAGATAGAGGCTGCAGTGAGCCATGATTGCACCACTGCACTCTAACCTAGGCCACACACTAAGACCCTGTCTCAAAAAGAAAGAAAAGAAAAGAAAGGAGAGAGAGAGAAAGGAAGGGAGGGAGGGAGGGAGGGACAAACACAGTGTGTATGTTCTACCGTATGAGGGCAGGGCAACCTACAAATCCGGGGACCGCAGTGACTCAGGATCAGTTAACCAGAAAAGGTGAGGGGCGTCCCCGCACCTGGAGGACAGTGATCTGGGATCTGGTCATGGAAGCACCAGGAGCCATCTGGGATGTATCCCAGGAATATGCCCACCTCCCGTGTGGTCCAGAGGCCAACGCTCAGGGCCCTTTCTCAGCCAGCAGCTTCAAGACCCACCTCTCCATTTGTTCTGTGTCCATGGGGCCACCTGGTCAGGACTCTTACCTTCAAATCAAAGTTCACTGAAACATACAAACCTTCGATGCTTGATTTAGCTTAGGGTGTGTGGTTCTAGTTATATTTTTTTCTAGTGTACGTAGGAATAAATGAGAAGCTGTCTTAATTTGGGCCTCTTCAGAAGTTCACAGCAGGCTGGACAAAGCCAAGGTCTGACTGTCAGATTCAGCCAGTGTGCACACAATAAACCACTCTTGGAGACAGTTTATTACTGACATACACAGTGAATGGAAGAGGAGCTGAAAGTGCTAGCTCCCTGGGTCTCTGTCCCACACCAAAAAGGACAAGACTGAGCCAAAAGGGGCCAGGGACTGTGATTGGGCGGGTGGGGTTTCCTGTGGTCGAGGATCCATGTCTCGGCTGCAGATAAGCATGCTTCTATTCCATATTCATCCTGAAAGCTAGGGACTCTGGGAGTCCCTTGAGAGCTGGTGCCTCAGGGACCCCTGGCAGTGTCTATCCTCCACCCTCAGCACTCGCTGGATGAGCGGTGTTCCAGGGTTGTGAATTCTTCAGGACTATTTTTTTTTTTTTTTTTTTTTAGAGACAGGTTCTCTGTCACCCAAGCTGGAGTGCAGAGGCAAGATCATAGCTCACTGCAGCCTCAACCTCTCGTGCTCAAATGATCCTCTTGCCTCAGCCTCCCAGGTAGCTGAGACAACAGGTGGGTGCCACCATGCCTGGCTAATTTATTTACATTTATTTATTTATTTATCTGTTTGTTTTGTAGAGATGAGGTCTCACTATGTTGCCCAGGCTGGTCTTGAACTCCAGGGCTCAAGCTATTTGCCTGCCCCTGCCTCCCAAAGTGCTGAGATTACAGGTAAGAGCCACCATGCCTGGCCTCTTCAGCACTTCCGAGCGGGATCAGCTCTTGCAGGGATGCTGCCAACCAAATGGATGGTGTTGGTCTTTAGCAATGGCATGAGCCTGAACAAGCCACTGGCCTCCCTGTGCCTCTGTTTCCACATCTGCAAAATGGAGACACCACCTTCTGGTGTAGGAGACCGTTTTGGCCCCACGCCACCCCCTCAACTCACCCTGGCAGGCTCAGCAGAGCACCCCCAATGCCGGGACCCAGGCCACTGCCGATGCCCTGTCCCTAGTGCCCTCAAAATGTCCCCACCTCTGTGCTTTCAGGCTTTTTCTGAAGCCAGGAGCCTACTCAGCCTTCCCTCTATGGGGAGCCTGGACGTGGAGGGGAGTCACCACCCTTCGGGACAAACCTCAACTCGTGGGATTGGGGTCAGTGGAGAACAGCTCTGCGTCTTATCGTTAAGGTGCCTTCTACACAGCCGTAGGGCCCTGGAGGGGCTGGGTACCCCCTGCAGCAGTACCACGCTCTGGGCAGGCTTCCCTCCTGGCCTGCCTCACCCTGCTTCCTGGGACTGCAACCTGTACCAGCATCTGCTTCCCCAGTGGCCCACACAGAGCTGCCTCCCTCGTGGGCTTGCTGTGGGATTCGGTGAGTTACACAGCTCAGGGCAGGGCAGGAGCTGTGACTGAGAGGTCTGCAGTGCAAGGGCAAGAGAGGAGAGAGGGGAGGGCACCCATTCGTGCTTTGAAGCAGCCGCCCAGGCCATTGAATGACAGTGGGCCTGGGGGAACTCAGAGCATATCCTAGAAGTTGCTGTTGGGATGGTCCAGCCCGGAGATGGGGCCTGGGATCAGGGGCTGTGGTGAAGATGGGGGGAGAGAGGCAGACTGGATACTGTGAAGAAGCAAAGTCCTCAAGATTCGGTGATAAATCAGGAAAAGAAGATGAGGAAGAGGGAAATGTTAAGTACGACCTCTAGACAGAGCGGCTGAGTGGGTGGTGGTGCCAGCCATGGAGATGGAGAGCTCTGGCGAAGAACCAGATGTGGGGACCACTTCCTGCCCTGCCCTGAGGCTACCAGCCTGGCTGTGACCTCTCAAAGGAAAGACTCCATGTCCAGAGAAAAGTCGGGAGATCCCCCAGCCCAGACAGTTTAGGGAATTGTTTTCACTAGAGAGTCATCACAATTTTTTTTTTTTTTTTTTTTTTTTTTTTTTGAGACGTTTTGCTCTGTCGCCCAGGCTGGAGTGCAATGACACAATCTCGGCTCACTGCAACCTCTGCTTCCTCGGTTCAAGCAATTCTCCTGCCTTGGCCTCCCAAGTAGCTGGGACTACAGGCGTGGGCCACCATGCCCGGCTAATTTTTTTGTATTTTTAGTAAAGACAGGGTTTCACCATTTTGGCCAGGCTGGTCTCAAACTCCTGACCTCGGGTGATGCGCCCGCCTTGGCCTCCCAAAGTGCTGGGATTACAGGCATGAGCCACTGCACCCGGCCAATTCATCACAATTTTTAAAAGCAATTGAAGTGAAGGTGATACTGAAAAAAAGTCATAAATAATGACTGTTTCCTATAAGTCTGAGAGATTAAATGTGTATCAAGGTGGCTATGGCCCCAAGGCCAGAGAGGTTGACTTGTGGATTCCTTTTCTTTCTAACTCCTCATTTCTACTGAATTAGAAAATCCCATCTCACAATTCCTGACCTTTGACAATGGCAGGCAGCATACTGTGGCTCCTTCTGGAAAAGACAGGCTGAGATCAGACAAGAGACAGTCACTTTTGACAGATTTCTTGCAGAAAACGGATTCTGCCACTGCCAGACTCAGTCAAATGCTGGAGAGGAGGCTGTGAGAAAGATGGTAACAGGAAATGGGCTCCTCACCCGCTTTTTCACTGTGCTCAGCTCTGGACATCGTTCACGTTTGGTTGCAGCTCGTGGATGGGATCCCTTGTGTCTGATCCTCAGCTGCTTTTCCCAGCAGTTCTCACTATGATTTGGTCTTTTTGAAGCATCTGTGACTTTCCTGGCCTGAAACAACGGACCTGGGGCCTTCCTGGTACTAAACAGACACTAAATGGATCCTCCTTGAGCCCCTGGGCATCTGGCAGGGACATCCACTCACTTTATCCGTGTCAAGAAGCAGAGGCTTATGTCCTGTTTTGTTTCCGATCTCTTCATGAGAATGTGGTGCCTGCTGTCAGTGACCTCCCAGGGAGGATTCAGATGCCTCAGCAGCTATGCTTCGTCCTGCTGTCAGTGATTCAAGTTAATTCCTTCGATGTGAGGCAAAGTTAGGGCACCGATTTTCTTTTTTTATTTTTAGGCAGAGTCTCACTCTGTCACCCAGGCAATCCTCCCGTTTTGGCCTCCCAAGTAGCTGGGATTACAAGCATGCACCACCACGCCAGGCTAATTTTTGTATTTTTAGTACAGACGAGATTTCACTATGTTGGCCAACTGGTCTCGAACTCCTGACCTCAAGTGATCCACCCAAAGTGCTGGGATTACAGGCGTGAGCCCCCACGCCCAGCCAGGCCACGGATTTGATGGTTGCCCCTACAGGGAATTAGATGGTGACACATTGTCAGAACCAATGGGAACATGCCTTTTCCAGTCCACACCATGGCTACCAGAAAATTATCATCCTTATAACTTAACTCTGTGAAAAACCTCTTTTCCTGAAACATGAGCTTTCAAAAGTCAGCGAAGAAAAAGGCATTTCTCCCTCAGGTTTGGCCAGAAGCTGTTTGGCACGGTGGTTAGGTGTGTGTATGGAGCTAGTTGGCAGGGCATGCACCTCTCCACTGCTAGCTAGCTGTGTCACGGTGGGCAAGGTAGCCTGCCTCCATGTCCCTTGGCTTGTCAGTTATAAAATCTAAATAATAAAAGTATCCCATATTAAATAAATACATAAATAAAATAGAAGTAAATGTGGCTGAATGCTTGTAAAGTGCTTTTAGCACTTCCTGGCCCAAGCCAGGATCACAAAATGCTGGCTGCGATCACGATCACTTTCCTCAAAACCATCATGCTTCATACCAAACCTGCCAGGACCTGATTCACCCGCTTTGCCTCAGAGGTTTTTCCTGTGTAAAGAGAAGTGACTGCTGGCAGGCACACGTCCAGGAATTGCTCTTCCACATTATATCCCAGAGTGCCATTTGACAGAGGATTTTGCCGGTCCTTTAGCTTTCTCCCTGAGCATCCCATTTGGCATTAATTTGGGGGTTGTTTTTTTTTTTTTTTTTTTTTGAGACGGAGTCTCGCTCTGTCGCCCAGGCTGGAGTGCATTGGCCGGATCTCAGCTCACTGCAAGCTCCGCCTCCTGGGTTTACACCATTCTCCTGCCTCAGCCTCCCGAGTAGCTGGGACTACAGGCGCCCGCCACCTCGCCTGGCTAGTTTTTTGTATTTTTTAGTAGAGACGGGGTTTCACCATATTAGCCAGGATGGTCTCGATCTCCTGACCTCGTGATGTGCCCATCTCGGCCTCCCAAAGTGCTGGGATTACAGACTTGAGCCACCGCACCCGGCCAATTTGGGGGTTGCTTTTATTGCCTCCTCAGCAGCCACTTCACCTCCTCTGCTTTGGCAACAGAACAACCAACTTTGAATGATGTTGCTTTTGTCTCATTTCAGCCTTTATTCGTGAAATTACTCAATTTTGCATGGGCACGCCTGGTTTTGTGCTTGAAATGCGATTTGCTTGCCCGAGAGATCCCCACACTTTCCTTGAAAAAGAGTTGAAGCATTCCTCCCCTTCAGGAGGCTGTTTGATAACACAGCAGAAATCTGTTTGTTATCACAACAGATAACAAAGTACAAGGTCTGACGGGTGAGTTCACTGCTAAGATGCAATCCATTTTTCAGAAACAGGGACTTGCTGTATTTTACCTCATGCTTGTGTGTTTGGGCTGCCCGTGCAAAGTCAACTTTCAGGAGGTTCTCCTCCCAGGACCAACACAGACACCTCTCACTTGGTTTACGATTACGAACTCATTCTGTGTTCTCACCGTCGTTCCACCGTCTTAATCACACCGTTGTGCGTTAATGGATCAGTTCTGAGCTGCTGAAGCATTTCTGCAAATTAGGAGCACAACACAGCGAATTGTAACAATGATAAATGTAAATTAACTCAAGGAAATAATTAGAGGAACATGATGTGAAAGTATAGCACAGAGACAAACCGCCACCTGGTAGCCCCATGCTCCCTGCAGCACCCCGGGCAGCGGCAGCCCCTGTAGTCCAGGTGTCCTTTGTGTCTTCCATGGATGGACGGGCCCCAGGGTCTCCAACCACACAGGCACATAGTTGAGTGAATGAAGAAGAATGTCATGTGGCATCTGGCAGTGCTACATCTGCAAGTGTAGTGTCCAAGTCACATCTTTGGGAGCTGTCACCCCTTCTAAGGCCTTTTGGTTAAATCCCAAGGGTCCAGGGACCCGGCTGATTTAGCAGGTGGCCACAGGAAGGTAGGATATGGGGGATCATGGGGCCAGGAGGGCAGCCCAGGGAGCAGAGGCTCTCAGGACCAATGTCTCATTGTCACAGACCTCAGACAGTGGCAGGAGCCCGGAGGCTGCCTATTGGAGAGTATTTCTAGTGCAAACACCAGCTGCCAGGCACTTCACAGCCTCTCGTGTGATGCTCTCAGCAGTCCTTCGTAGCCGCTCCCCTCATTAGCCCGATTTTACCGATGAGGAGATGGAGATGCTGAGAGCTGAAGGGACTCACTCAGCTGCACGAGCTCACAAGTGGCAGAGCCGCGACCCGAAGGCCAGCCCCCACACCCAAGCTCATCACCAACTCACTAATCTCCACCACAGACAGTGATTTAATTTCCAGGGGCAGCAATTTCAGAATTGCTCTTGGCTGGCTCTTGTTTCAGAATAGCTGAACAGAGCCTGCTCTTCTTTACCTCAGGAATTCAGATAGCAGAACCCATGGCCCGGTGGAGCTCTTTCTACATCTTATTGGTGAAGCCACGTCGTTTGCATATAAAAGATTCTCCTCTTTGATTCTGAGAGCAGGAAAGCAAGGCAAGGAAAAATGAGGCAGGAAGAAAGAGTGTACCTGGAGCCTGGAATAGAGCTTGCCAGGAGGATGGCAAGAGCAAGTTAGGTAGAGAGCATGGCCCAGTCCCTGGTGCAGAAACATTGTGCCAAATTGTTACTCAAATGACAGAGGGCAGAGAGCAGGTAGAGGCAAACACCCAGGGTTGGCTTCTTGGAGTGGCACACTGGGGTGAAGCTGCATGTGTTTAAGAGTTATTTTAATATAGCTGGTCCATTTGGGGGGCATGAACACAGATCATTGCATTTGTTTTATTAAGAGTTGTTTTAATACAGCTAGCCCATTTGGGGGGCATGAACACAGATCAGGGTGAATTGCTCTTTTCCTTCAACAACTATGACCCCAATGGAATCACTGCTCTCTCCAAACTACCCCAGTCACACACACACACACACACACAATCAGGGTGGAAGAACACCCCAAATTGGAGTTGTAGCTCTGCCACTGGCAAACTGCACAGATGTGGACAAGTTATCACTCCTTCTGACCTTTTACTTACCTGTAAAATGGGAAGCTGGAACTAGATTGCCGTTAAATCAAATTCTGTCTTCGTCAGTGTGAGGAGGCTGCTGGAACAGAATGCATTAGACGGGGCTGAAACAACAGAATTCTATTTCTCACAGTTCTGGAGCCGCAAATCCAAGCTCAAGGTGCTGGAAGATCCTGTGTCCTCACACAGCAGAGGAGAGAGAGAGCGGGGAGAGAAAGAAAGAGAGAGAGAGGACACACACTAACTCCCCAGGCTTCTTTCTCAAGGGCACTAATCCCATCATGAAAGCACCACTCTTGTGACCTAATTACCTCCCAAAAGCCCCATCTCCAAATACCATTGCATTAGGGATTTGGGTTTCAACGTGTGGATTTGGGGGTGACAACAAACATTCAGTCCACAGCAAATTCCTTAATCATCTGGCCCAACAAGATAATTCCATTTCTGCCAAGCACACCGTTCCCCCGAGGCCTCCATGCCTCTGCCTCTGATCTTTACTGGCTGGAAACCTTTCCTTCCCTTCACCTGGCAAACTTTTTATGCCCATTTTATTTTATTATTGAGGTATAATTTACATACAGTAAAAGACCCAAATCTTAAGTACAATTCACTTTCATAAATAAATTCACCTGATTAAGCCAAATCCCTGTTAAGATACAAAATATTTCTGTCACCCTAGAATGTTCCCTCGTGCCCCTGGTCTGTCAATCCCTGACCCACCCCAGGGGTAACCACCACCTTGCCTTCTATCCGCAGAGCTTGGCTGTGCCTGTCCTGAACTCCGTATCAGGAAATCGTTTGCGTATGTTGTGTTTTGTGTCTGGATTATCTTGCTTAGCCTAAGATTTGTGGCATGAGGTCTGGGTGTCTACAATGAGCTTAAGGATCTGAGTCCCAGACCGAATCCAGCGTTTAACTCCAGGGCTGTTCTGAAAGGGAGGACAAGCCTGAAGAGGTCGCATCTACTGTTTTGCATTTTGAGGACAGTCCTCACGCAAAAGTGCCCCCTTGAACCAGCCACGGACACAAGGTGGGTGGCGTGACAACACGGCGTGCTAGACCTTGCGTTCCAGAATCCAAGCCCCATTTCAGAGATGCCCTCGATGGTCCCCAAACAGAGCAAAACACACAGAACACAATTCACCCCTCACCATGGGATGCCAAGATCAGGCCTTTTGTAGAAGACAGGTGGGGAGGGGCCAGAGGGAGATGCCACACCTTCCACCCCCAATGCTGATGAAGTCACAATGCAGCAAGGCCTGGGTGCTCAGAGCTCCTGCCCAGCGTCTCCACTCCAGCGCCGCTCTCTCCACTCCACCACCGGGTCTCCACTCCACGGTCACGTCTCCACTCCACTGCCTCGTCTGCCCTCCAGCGCCGTGTCTACCCTCCAGCGCCACGTCTCCACCCCACCGCCGCGTCTCCACCCCACCGCCGCGTCTCCACTCCAGCGCCGTGTCTCCGCTCCAGCGCCGCGTCTACCCTCCAGCCCCGCGTCTCCCCTCCAGCGCCGCGTCTCCCCTCCAGCGCCGCGTCTCCACTCCAGCCCGCGTCTCCACTCCAGCCCGCGTCTCCACTCCAGCCCGCGTCTCCACTCCAGAGCCACGTCTCCACTCCAGCGCGGCGTCTACCCTCCAGCACGGCGTCTACCCTCCAGCGCGGGGTCTCCACTCCAGCGCGGGGTCTCCACTCCACCGCCTCTCCACTCCAGCGCCGCGTCTCCACTCCACCCCGGCGTCTCCACTCCAGCCCGCATCACTCCAGCGCGGCATCACCACTCTGCTACCGCGTCTCCACTTCAGCCTGTGTCTCCACTCCAGCGCGGCATCTCCACTCTGCTACAGCGTCTCCACTCTGCTACCACGTCTCCACTCCAGCGCCACGTTTCCACTCCAGCGCCATGTCTCCACTCCATCGCGAAGTCTGCACTTCCCAGGAGTGCTTACTTCTGCTCCAAACCCTTGCCCTGTGCCTGACTCCACCCCAGGCTCCCACCTACAGAGCAGCAGAGTCACTGAGGGCCACGCTGGGTCATAAACTTGTCCCTGTCACTCCTGGCTGTGTGACCTCAGACAATGCACTTAACCTTTCTGGGCCTCTGTTTTCATCTTCTGTGAAATGGGCAGCTAGTGGTGTGTCTTAGGGCTGCCGTGAGGATGAAGGAAATTGCATCCACAGCATCTGCTCTGGGCACCGTCCCAGCCAGCGATTGCCTCGCCGTTAGCTCATTCCTTCCTGCGGAGGTCCCTTCTCCCCATTTAGATGGATCCCCCCATTCTCCCCCTCCGTGCTCCACTGTTTTCCCTCCATCCTTTTTCTTTTCCCCCATTGTGAATGCCACCTCGATAACGTGAATAGCTCACTTTACAACCACCCTGTGTATCCTGTGTGTGTTTTCATGTTCTGTCATGTTCCCAGCCGACCACCAGCCCCAAATGGGCCAGAGGTCACCCCTGTTTTGGTTTGATGTTGCTTGGAACTTAGCAGACCCTCCATGGAAGTTTGTTGAGTGAGGCCGGGTGCAGTGGCTCACACCTATGTGCCCAGCCTGGGCAACATAGCAAGACCTCATCTTTTACTAAATAAACAAATAAATAAAATTTTTTAAAAGAAGGTTTGTTGAGTGAATGAATGACCTGCACTGCTACTTGGCCCCATGGCCGGGGCAGCTCACCCCAGCACTGTAGCCGCTCATCCCCATCTTGGGGATGGAAGGGTTCAAGCTGCCAGCTGGGCCTCTGAGGCCCTCGTGGACTCAGGCCCTCATCTCCCTACCCCGCCGACCACCCCTATCCTTGCTCAGGCCTCCCTGCATGTGAGTGCCTGAGGAGGGGGGCTCCCAGCGTGGGGTCTCCCCATGCCATTCACTCTCGACAGGACCACCAGAATCATCCATCCAAATCGCAGGTGACAGCTGCATGCCTCTGCCTGTGGGTCCTCGGCGGCCCTACACAACACTGACTTTGCCATGGCCCAGGCTGTCGACGCCCAGCTGCATATCCGGCCACTGTCCTGTGCCCCTGGGACCTTGCTGTTTTTAGCATCAGGGAGGGTCTCACAAACACCCCACCTGCCCTGCGGAGGGCTCCATCCTCTTCCTACAGGATCTTAGGAGGACCCAGGCCACTGAGATGGGGGTGTTCACTTGGGCGGCTGGGCCTGGGTCCACTGTCCTCACAGGGAGTCAGGAGCCGTCATTGCCCAGCACGTGGGCCCGGGTGCTGGCTGAGGCTGAAGTGACCCCCGAGAGGCTGACACTGCACGCTCCATGCGACGCCACCCCCTCGAGGACCACTCCTCCCCAGTCGCCCCACCCCCACCCAGCACAGGGTGGCGCTCTGCACGGGTCCTTCCTGCTCAGGCTGGGAGTGGGTCTTCCCCTTTCCCTTGCTTCTCTTTTCCACCATTGCTAGGAACTGTGTGCCCTACGAACCTCAGGACCTTCTCTCTTAATAGTCCAGAGACAATCTGGGGGAGTCAGAAAGTGTGAAAACAGGGCTGAGTACTTCATGCCATTCTCTCACTACCCCCACCAGAGACACCCCGGGCCCCACGCCTCCAGCTGTGCACATGCTCTTCCCACACTCCTTCTTGGCCAGTTGGCGAACCCCTATTCAATGTTCAAAACCCAGCTCCCACATCACCTCCTCAAGGAGGCCAGCTCCTCTCACCTCTCTGTGCTCTCCTGAGTTGCGGCAGCCTGGTCAACACGGTGAAACGCCATCTCTACTAAAAATACAAAAATTAGCCGGGTATGGTGGCGCGTGCCTGTAATCCCAGCTACTCAGGAGGCTGAGGCAAGAGAATCACTTGAACCTGGGAGGCAGAGATTGCAATGAACCGAGATTGCACCACTGCACTGCAGCCTTGGCAACAGAGCAAGACTCTGTCTCAAAAAATAAAAAATATAATATAATATAATATAATACAAATAAAATAATAAAATAAATAAAAGAAACAACACACCGAGACAGGAGGCCATGCATACCCGCTTCATTCCCTCCCCGGGAGCATCATGTGGTTCTCTGGACCTACCTGGCCCTCTCCCACCGATGGACATCTCCTCTCTGGTCCACTGAGTGCCCTGCTCTGCTGCCCTGCCCTGGGCTGCCCACCGTGAGGCTGCCACTAAACTCCCCTTGGCCAGCCCAGGGAGCTTCCCTGCTAGCATTGCCTCTGGTTCATCCCAGCTAAGGCCCCAGGCCTAAGGACGACCCTGACAAAGAGAAAGGAGAAAGTGCAAGGCAGCGCAGCCCACAGAAGCCTCCAGAAGGGCTGTATGAAGCAGGAGAGAGGGCGGTGGAGAAAGCAGGGGCGTTGCTGTCAGATGAGGGGGTGCTCCAGCCTTGCCTGAGCCATCTCAGAGCACTGGTCAAGTGTCCGTGCTCACAGATCAGGCATCCTGGTACTTGAATCCCGGCCTTGCCACTTCCTGGCTGTGTGATCCTGAGAAAGTGACTTAGCCTCTCTGACCCTCCACTGCTGCATTTGCAATGTAGGGACAGTGGTCCTACCTACCTCATGGGGTGACTTATAGCAGACACACCCGCAATAATGTCTGCACGTAGTGAGTGGTTCTTGAGGTCAGCTACTGTCATGATTGTTATTTTTCTCCAGGGCACAGTCATGCCTGACTGGAGCAGCTTGGGCCACTGTGCTTAGGAGCAGGGACTGTGGTAAAACCAGCTGATAGCCACTCAGTTCTCAGAGCAACCATTCCACCAGGAGATTCGATGCCGCTGCCCTTCCTCACTCTGGCTCCCTCCTTCCTACAGACTTTTGGAAGTGCTTCCACTGTGTGGGGACCCTGGGTATGCAGAGATGAATCAGGCTGGTAGAGGCTGGCTGGGGAGGACGGGCGGGGAAGGACGGCTGAGGCTGACAGAGAGAGTGACAGGAGGGAGCGCCAATCACTCAGAATACCCAGAAGCCTCCAGGAAGACATCAGGGTCAAGCTGAGTCATGAGGCTGAGAAGGTTGGCCTGGTGCACAGGAGGGTCGGGACTCAGGTGGGGAAAATGAGGGCAGGTGCAAAGGTGACCGAGGCACGTCCTGGCTGACCTTTGGGCTCCAGGACTGGTTGCCAGGGTTCAAATCTCTGCTCTGCCACTTGCTAGATGTGCAGCCCTGGACACCTGACTTCTCTCCATGCCTCAGTGTCCCATACGTAATTGGGGATGACAGCAACACTGTTTGCCACACAGGGCTGTTGAGGGAGTTGGAAGAGGAATGTGTGTGCAGCGTTTTAAGCAGTGCCCGTGTGCCGAAAGCGCTGTGCAAATGTTACTTAAGGTTAACGCCATGTGACTCATCGGAGAATGCTCTCATCTCTTTAGGCTTTTTTACCTCCCGCTCTCTGCAGTGGAGAGCAGCTTGAGGAATTAACAGTGTGAATGCAAATTCTTGACAGGCAAACAGGTTTCCAATCCCGCTGCTGACGACCTTCTCACTGGCATTGAAAAAGAGCATTTTCGGCTCCCTGCTCAGACGCTGGCGGCTTCTGGGTGACAAGTGGCTGTCAGACGCTTTTAAGAAGCCTTGGGTTTTAGCAGGTCAAGGTATCGACCGCACCAGGTCTGGGATAATTGGGTCCTTCAAAAAGGCCTCCAAGAGGGACATGGATCAAACCTTCTCCAACTTTGAGTCCAATGGCTGCAGACACAGGTGTCGGTGGTAGTTCCTCAGCCACGGACTCTCCTGCCAGCCCCAGGAATCTCTAGCATCTCGGGGCCCAGGATGTCCCACCCCAGAAACAGGTGATGTTGCTGCCAGGGATTCCATCGCCTGGAGCGGAGGATGCCAGGGGCTCAGCTACCTCCCCACACCCCTGGAGGAGCGGGCAGGCCCCAGGGCTATTGGAGGGACTCTCCCTGCGTCCGCCTCCGGCTGTTGAGCTAATAAACAGCTGTTGCCTCCTTGCATCCCAGATGGATCCTGGCACCACATACACCCAGAGATTTCTGCTAATTAAAGTCAGGTTTTGATATTTGAGGCATTTTGCTGCGACAGGAGCTCATGCTCTGCGGGAGAACTGAAGCATCAGGTTCTTCCTAAGCTCGACCCCAGACAGCTGGGCCTTATGAAGGCAGACATCCTAATGCTTTTGTTTATTTATTGGATGCATTTGTACTCTTCCCCACATTTCAGAGAGGGTTGGAATTAGCCTTAAGAACAAGTTTGTCTTGATATGGGGGAAAAAAAAAACCCACACGGCTTTTGGAGTCAGAAAGGACTAGTATGAATCCTTTGTATCACTTTTTAGCTGTGTGTCCTTGGACAAGTCTCCTCACCCCTCTAAGCCTGTTTCCTCACCTGCAAGATGGCCACATACAGTGCCTCTGTTGCTGGGCTCTACTGAAGATACCATGAGATCATGAGATGAAATACCATTGCTGCTTCATAGATGTTTCTAAAATAGGCTTGTTTAAAATGCTAGCCAGGTGTGGTGGCTCACGCCTGTAATCCTAGCACTTTGGGAGGTTGAGATGGGTGGATTGCTTGAGGTCAGGAGTTCGAGACCAGCCTGGCCAATATGGAGAAACCCCATCTCTACTAAAATACAAAAATTAGCTGGACGTGGTGGCAGGTGCCCAGAATCCCAGCTACTTGGGAGGCTGAGGCAGGAGAATCGCTTGAACCTGGGAGGCGAAGGTTGCAGTGAGCCAAGATTGCACCACTGCATCCCAGCCTGGGTGACAGAGTGAGACTCTGTCTCAAATAAATAAATACATAAAAAATAAATAAAATGGTTCACTGAATAAGAACAGAAAAGTTAAGTAAAGGAAGGAAGAGGCAGGGTATGCCTACTCTTGCACAGCAGGGGCAGGGGTGGGGTTGCGGCTGTGCCCCTGCCCCAGGCCTGTCCCTCTCCACCTGATGTTCTGTGTGAACTGCCCAGGTCCTGCCACCTCCTGCCCTTGGACAGAGATGACCTATTCGGGTCTGGGCTGAGACACAGAAATCAAGGACCAGGGTGACTGAGGCACAGAACCTGTCACCCAGAGAGAAACTGCTTCTCCTGCACAGGGATGGATGGGGTAGAGAGCCAGAGGTGTGGAGTGGAAATCCCAGGAAACCTCCAGCCCAGCAGCTCTGCTTTGAGCCATTCTTAGGCTTTCCCAAGCTTCTGCATTATCCTGATAATAAGCCCCCCAACTTTGTGTAAGTCTGAGTCTTGGAACCAAGAGGTACCAACACAAAGGGAGTACATCACACTGAACAGAGCTGCTGGGAAGACAGTCAAGCCTGGCTCCAAGAATGGGCCATGGGGGCAGGTTCTTGGTCCTGGAGAGAAGAAAAGATCACGGGGGCTTCTCAGAGAGGCAGAGCTTTTCCCAGCCTGAATGTAAGACTGTGGCCTCGGCCGGGCATGGTGGCTCACACCTGTAATCCCAGCACTTTGGGAGGCCAAGGCAGGCGGATCACAAGGTCAGGAGATTGAGACCATCCTGACATGGTGAAACCCCATCTCTACTGAAAATACAAAAAAATTAGCTGGACGTGGTGGCGGGTGCCTGTAGTCCCAGCTACTCGAGAGGCTGAGGCAGGAGAAAGGCGTGAACCCAGGAGGCGGAGCTTGCAGTGAGCCGAGATCGCACCACTGCACTCCAGCCTGGGTGACAGAGCGAGACTCTGTCTCAAAAAAAAAAAAAAAAAAAAAAAAAAAGGACTGTGGCCTCATGTGGAACTTTCTGCGGGGGTCCTGGTGAATGATCCAGATGCAGTGCCCAACCCCGTCACTGTGGCAAAAGTCAGGGCCACCTTATGGCCATGTCTGGACGTGAGACTCCCCAAAAACTGAGGGTGGGATGTAGACTCGTTAAGATGTGCCTGGAAAAGCTGCCGTTTCCAAAGGCCAGATGGCCACCCCCAGGCCACGGTCACAGTAGGGGGTAGCAAACCCACCGGCCAGGCAATGGTGGTGATAGAGTGAGGGTACGGGCTGGTGAGGCGCTGGTGGGATGAAGGTGGCTGTGTGGGGTTATCATGGGAAGGTGCAGGTTGGCACCTAAACTTAATCATGCTACTCTCCTGCCTGAACACTCTGTGGCTCCCACTGCTCTTAGGATGAGACTCCAGCTCCTTGTTCCTCCAGCTGCCTACTCACCCCGCCCTGTGCCATTCCCCTGCCTTGCTCTCTGGCCCTCAGGCCTACAGCTTACTTGCTGGTCTCTGGATGTGCTGAGATCTTCTCCTCTTGTTCCCAGCGCCCAGGATACTTGTTACCCACTACTTCCTCCTGACTGGGCCTACCTGGTCCCACAAGGACAGCTCTTTCTAGACGCCCTGGCTAAGTGAAGGCTGGATCCTTCATTTCTCTTTGCAACCCCTGTTGTTTCAGAGCACACATCACAGCTGCCATCACAGATGTGCCCATCTGGCTCCTCGTCTATGATTTTTTCCTGCCCCTAGCATTTGTGCCCTGTGTGTGCAAGCACTGTCTAGTGAACCACTGTATACCCAGTGTCTGGCACATAGCATGTGACCCGTACATGTTTGCCTATTAAGAGAAAAGATGGCAATAACTAGAGGACGTGGGGACATTTGATTCGTGTGTATCTTTTTTTTTTTTTTTTTTTTTTTTTTTTTGAGACAGGGTCTCACTTTGTTGCCCAGGCTGGTCTCGAACTCCTGGGCTCAAGCAATCTGCCGCCCTCAGCCTCCCAAAGTAGTGGGACTATAGGCATGAGCTACCACGAGCAGCCATGTCTCTTTAAAAAATATTTATTATTGTTTAATTTTTCACGCCCCTTGCTGCAGAGTTGTGTATATGTGTCTGTGTTTATGGACACATTTCTTCTAAAACATATTGAAGTACAATATGTATCTAGAAAAGTGCACCAATTCTAAGTGTGCAGCTGGGTGAATTGTCAGTGGTTACAGACCCGTGTATCCAGCACCCAGATCTGGATACGATGTTATTAGCACCTCAAAAACCGCCTCCCGGCATGGTGGCTCATGCCTATAGTCCCAGTACTTTGGGAGGTCGAGGAGGGGGGATTGCTTGAGCCCAGGAGTTCGAGACCAGCCTGGGCAACCAAGTGAGACCCTTATCTCTACAAAAAATACCAAAAACACTGGCCAGGTGTGGTGGTGCACACCTGTAGTCCCAGCTACTGGGCAGGCTGAGGTGGGAGATTCGCTTGAGCCTGGGGAGGGGGGGTGGAGGCTGCAGTGAGCTAAGATCGCGCCACTGCACTCCAGCCTGGGTGACAGAGTGAGACCCCTGTCTCTGAAACCAAAACCAACACCAAAACTGAACTAACCAAATCAAACAAACAAAAAACCTCCTCCATGCCCCTTCTAGTCTCTGCTCCTCCCTGTAATCATCACAGCCTCTGTCCTGTAGATGAAATAAATACTGGCAGGATTAGAAACCGGCTCAGCCATTTTGAAAACCACTTGGTAATATCTACTAAGCTGAACCTGAGCCCCGCAGTGACCCGGCCATCCCGCTCTGAGGGATGTTTGCAGAGGGCGGAAATGCACGCAGCTGCTCACTGCAGGTGCACAGACACCCACTAGGGTGTTCATGACCGTTTCAGACTAGAAGCCCACCCATACACCCATCACAGCGGGTGGAGAAGAGCACTTGGGAGAGCCATACACTGAAATACTTCACAGCAACAAGAACGCAAGTGCCACAGACACAGGCAGCAGCGACGATGACTCTCTCAGTGTTGAGTGGAAAACACCAGACAGAAAAGATAACCCATTCCAAGATGACATTTATATGTGAGGCCAGAACAGACAAAACAACCCAACAGGGCTATGTTTGGGAGGATATTTACTTTCCTTCTTTTCCCTTTCCTTGTCTTCCCTTCTCTTTCTCCCTCTCTTCTCTCCCTCCCTCCTTTTCTTCCTTCCAAATTTGGGATCCCTATCCCTCTCTGTAAACACACACACACACAGACACAGATACACACAAACACACAGACACAGACACACACGCACAGACATGCACAGACACACGGACATACAGACACACATGCACAGACACACACAGACACACACACACAGACACAGGCATACACACAGACACACACGCACAGACACACACACAGACACAGGCATACACACAGACACAGATACACACAGACACACACACAGACACACGCACACGCACACACACAGACACAAGCACACAGACACACGCACACACACACACAAGCACGCACACACACACACACACACACACACACAGAAACAGAGCTTCTCCTCTACATCAAGAAATAATAGGCTGGGCGCAGTGGCTCACGCCTGTAATCCCAGTACTTTGGGAGGCTGAGGCAGGTGGATTACGAGGTCAAGAGATCAAGACCATTCTGGCCAACATGGTGAAACCCCGTCTCTACTAAAAATACAAAAATTAGCTGGGTGTGGTGGTACGCACCTGTGGTCCCAGCTGCTCGGGAGGCTGAGGCAGGAGAATTGCTTGAATCTGGGAGGTGGAGGTTGCCGTGAGCTGAGATCACACCACTGCACTCCAGCCTGGTGACAGAGTAAGACTCTGTCTCAAAAATAAAAGAAAAGAAAAAGAAGTAATACCCTTTAAAATAATGGCCACCATGGATGCATGAAGGCTTGCAAGTGTTTTATATGTGGATGCTTTGGAAAGTCCATGACCTTTTTCAGAAATCATCATGAGTTCAAGGTCAATATCAGATGTCTCCTCCTGAGTCTACCATGCCCCTGGGCACTGCCTCTGAGCTCTCAGCCCCTGCCCTTCTTCCCTCTGTCCACACTGTGTGCTCATCACCTGTCATCACCTCCATCTCCTCCACCATCAAAGCCAACAAAGGTTGAGGAAAGTCAGTGCCAAGTCCTAAGGCTTGAGGTCTGCAAGGGGTCAAGGCCAAGTAATAGGTTTAACTTTGCTTAGCATCCTTGGAGTACGGCACAGAGCAGACACAACTATTTGAGGGACAGGTGGGTAGGTGGGTGGGTGAGTGGACGGATGGATAGATGGATGGACGGATGGATGAGTAGGTGGACAGTGGATGGATGAATGGGTAGGTGGATGGATGGATAAGTTAATGGATGGGTGGGTAGGTAGGTGGGTGGGTGGATGGATGGATGGATGGATGGATGGATGGATGGATGGACGGACGGATGCACAGATGGACAGACAAACGGATGGGTAGGTGGATGGATCGATGGGTAGGTGGATGGATCGATGGGTAGGTGGATGGATAGGGTGGATGGGTGGGTGAGTGTGTGGATGGATGGATGGATGGATGGATGGATGGATGGATGGATGGATGGGTGAATGGGTCGGTAGATGGATGGATGGGTAGGTGGATAGATCTATAGGTAGGTGGATGGGTGGGTAGGTGGGTGGGTGGATGCTTGAGAGCCTCTCTGGCGGGTTCCAGGGAGGAACTGGCATCTTTGACCAGCAGCCAGCATGGTGATCAGATGCAGGGAGGTCTCTGGGTCTACCTGATCCCTTATCTCACTGTTGGTGGGTCTGGGCTGGTGGGGTGTCCCTGAAGCTCTCTGAAGGGTGGCTGTACGGCATTGCCCAGGGGACATCCCCAGAGCGCCGTGCTCTGCAGCAAGAGTGGCTGCCTGTGCTCCCAGG
>NW_016814226.1:1937617-1941610 GCF_001698545.2 Rhinopithecus bieti
CTTCCCAGGTTCAAATGAGTCTCCTGCCTCTGCCTCCCAAGTAGCTGGGATTACAGGCACGTGCCACCATGCCCGGCTAATTTTTGCATTTTTAGTAGAGATGGGTGGGTAGATGGATGGATGGATGGGTGGATGAGTGGGTAGGTGGGTGGGTGGGTGGATGGATGGATGGATGGATGGATGGTGGATGGGAGGATGGGTGAGTGAATTGATGGGTGGGCATATAGATGGATGAATGGATAGAAGGAAGGAGTAGAACTGACATCCTGTGCTTTAATATGCCAACAGCCCGCAAGTTGTCAGCCTGCCATCTACACAAGCCCCTTCTCACTATTTAACTTCCTAATAAAGACAGTGATGAAATCAGGCTGCTTCCTCACACGATGCAACTGTTTCTTATTAAAATCTAAAGTGTGTTAATCTTCTACCCTCCCAGCCTCAAAAATAGACTTTCTCCATCTGCGGAGGGGGCAATCCCCCTTCTGGCTGAGTCACACTCCCTCTTTGACATCCTGTGACTTAACTATCAAGATGTAAGGCCAGTCACAATGAACATAGCTTATGTAAGATAACAGGGGACTGGAAGACGGAAATGATAATTGGTTAATATGGGGGTTGGGCGTGGTGGCTCATGCCTGTAATCCCAGCACTTTGATAGGCTGAGGCAGGTGATCCTGAGGTCAGGAGTTCAAGACCAGCCCGGCCAACATGGTGAAACCCCGTCTCTACTAAAAATACAAAAATTAGCCGGGCATGGTGGCAGGTGCCTGTAATCCCAGCTACTCAAGAGGCTGAGAAAGGAGAATCACTTGAACCCGGGAGGCAGAAGTTGCAGTGAGCCACGATCACACCACTGCACTCCAGTCTGGGAAATAAGAGCAAAATTCTGTCTAAAAAATAATAATAATAATAATTGGTTAATTGATTAAAAAGGTTAGTAACAACAGCATAAGTAAGTACTCCTAACTGACCCTCTTCCCTTCCACCGCCGCTCACATGGCTGTGCCTGGCATGTACAGCCTCCTCTCCTGTATTCATCCTGTATTTCCTCTGCCCAAAGCAAGCACAGCAGCTGGGTTCCTTGCCTAGCATGGTGACTACACCTTTGGGGATCCCTGGCGTCACTATTGTCATTGTTTTGGGGCGCCACAAACCACGCCCACAGAATACGGCAAACTTAACGAAGGAATGTTGTGTTTGCTCTAAGGGTTCCGCCAAGCCATCTTTCCCTCGTCTCTCTTCCTCTCCTCCAGCCTCTTTATTCCCTGGGACACGGTAATATTAAAAATAGGCCAATTATAACCTTACAATGGCCTTTAAGTGTTCAATGAAAGGAAGAGTCCATGTCCCTCCCGGGTTCAAGTCCATGTCCCTCCCTTTAAATCAAAAGCTAGAAATGGCTAAGCTTGGTGAGGAAGGCATGCGAAAAGCTGAGACAGGTCAAAAGCTGGGGCTCTTGAACCAGTTAGCCATGTTGTGAATGCAAAGAAAAAGTATCACTCTGTCACCCAGGCTGGAGTGCAGTGGCACCATCTCAGCTCACTGCAACCTCCGCTTCCCAGGTTCAAATGAGTCTCCTGCCTCTGCCTCCCAAGTAGCTGGGATTACAGGCACGTGCCACCATGCCCGGCTAATTTTGCATTTTAGTAGAGATGGGTGGGTAGATGGATGGATGGATGGGTGGATGAGTGGGTAGGTGGGTGGGTGGGTGGATGGATGGATGGATGGATGGATGGTGGATGGGAGGATGGGTGAGTGAATTGATGGGTGGGCATATAGATGGATGAATGGATGAAATGCAAATGATGAATTGCATTTCACCATGTTGGCCAGATTGGTCTCGAATTCCTGACCTCAGGTGATTCACCTGCCTCAGCCTCCCAAAGTGCTGGGATTACAGGAGTGAGCCACCACACCTGGCCAAGAAAAAGTTATTGAAGGAAATTAAAAGTGCTACTCCAAGGTGGGCACAGTGGCGCACGCCTATAATCCTAGCACTTTGGAAGGACGAGGCGAGTGGATCACCTGAAGTCAGGCGTATGAGACCAGCCTGGCCAACGTGGTGAAACACTGTCTCTACTAAAAACACAAAAATTAGCCGGGCCTGGTGGCACGTGCCTGTAATCCCAGCTACCAAGGAGGATGAGGCAGGAGAATCACTGGAACCCAGGAAGCAGAGGCTGCAGTGAGCTGAGATTGCTCCACTGCACTCAAGCCGGGTTGATGCAGTGAGACTCCTCTCAAAATAAAAAGTGCTACTCCAGTGAGCACAGAATGCTAAGAAATTGAAACAGCCTTCTTGCTGATGTGAAGTTTGAGTGATGTGGATGGCAGATCCTACCAGCCACAACATGTTAAGGAAAGGGGCCACTTCCATAATGTAAAAGTGCAAGAAGCAGCAAGTGCTGATGAAGAAGCTGCAGCAGGTTCTCCAGAAGATCCAGCTGAGATCATTGATGCAGGTGGCTACACTAAACAACTGATTTCCAATGTAAATAATATAGCCTTCTATTGGAAGAAAATGCCATCTAGTGTATAGCTAGAGAGGAGAAGTCAATGCCTAGCTTTGAAGCTTCAGAGGACAGATTGACTCTCTTGTGAGGGGCTAGTGAAGCTGGTGACTTTAAGTAGAAGCCAATGTCAACTTGCGATTCTGAAAAGCTTGAAAATCCTAGGAGCCTTTAGAATGATGCTATACCAACCGGGTGCAGTGGCTCACACCTGTAATTCCAGCACTTTGGGAGGCTGAGGTGGGCAGATCACTTGAGGTCAGGAGTTCAAGACCAGCTTAGCCAACACGGTGAAACCCCATCTCTACTAAAAATACAAAAATAGCCAGGTATGGTGGCAGGGACCTGTAGTACCAGCTACTCAGGAGGCTAAGGCAGGAGAATTGCTTAAACCTGGGAGGCAGAGGTTGCAGTGAGCCAAGATCATACCATTGCACTCCAGCCTGGGCAACAGAGCGAGACTCTGTCTCAAAACAAAAAAGAAAGAGAGAGAGAGTCTTGCTTTTTCCCAATCATTCTAATTTAGATACGAGGTGTTGTGAATTTAACTGCATTCTTAAACTGCATTCACCTGCAAGATTAGACTTTGGGACTGGTTTTCAAAATCTCTCAATCCTGTGGCTACAAGAGATGAGGATGTCTTTCCAGGAAGTCAGAGACACACTCGTCTTCCCAACCTGGACCTTGTGCTGGGAATTTACAATCCTGAGCTATCATTTCCTTCTCCAAATTCCCCAAAACACTTACATGTCGCCAGCCAGACCCACTGTCCGTTTATTCCTCATGGCCACTAAAAACATTCTCAGCTGCAGATTCTCAGTCACTCAAAGCCTGGCCTCTATAGGCACTTGGTCTGGGAGACCCTGGGTGATGATTTAAGTAGTTGCTTTGCCAACACATGCCATGGATGACAAATCTCCTAATTACCTCTGGCCATGGGGTTGTTAATGCCTTTAAATCTAGTCAAACCAGAAAATCAATTCTAGATTGCTATGCATATGTTTCTGTTCCCTGGAAACACTTCCAAAGATGCCAAAAATTCTATCAGACAGTGATTGGTTAGGAGCAGAGCTAGTATGGATGTCATTGCAGAAATTAGACCTTGCGGCCAGGTATGGTGGCTCATACCTGTAATCCCAGCATTTTGGGAGGCCAAGGAGGGTGGATCACTTGAGGCCAGGAGTTCGAGACCAGCCTGGCCAAAATAGTGAAACCCCGTCTCTGCTGAAAATACAAAAAATTAGCCAGGCATGGTGGTGAGCACCTGTAGTCGCAGCTACTGGGGAGGCTGAGGCGGGAGAACGGCTTGAAGCTGGGAGGCAGAGGTTGCAGTGAGCCAAGATCGTGCCACTGCACTGTAGCCTGGGTGACAGAGTGAGACTCCATTTAAGAAAGAAAAAAAGAAGAAGGAAGATAGGAAGGAAAGGAAGGAAGGGAGGAAGGAAGGAAGGGAGGGAGGGAGGGAGGAAGGAAGGGAGGGAGG
>NW_016814226.1:1941976-1974611 GCF_001698545.2 Rhinopithecus bieti
GGAGGGAGGGAGGGAGGAGAGAGAGAAAGGAAGGAGAAAGAGAAAGAAAAAAGAGAAAGAAGAGAGAAAGAGAAAGAAAGAAAGAAAAGAAAGAAAGGAAGAAAGGAAGAAGAAAGAAAGAAAGGAAAGAAAGAAAAGAAAGAAAGAAAGAAAAAGAAAGAAAGAAAGAAAAAGAGAGAAAGAAAGAAAGAAAGGAAGAAAGGAAGGAAGGAAGGAAGGAAAGAGAAAGAAAGAAAGAAAGAAAGAAAGAAAGAAAGAAAGAAAGAAAGAAAGAAAGAAAGAAAGAAAGAAAGAGAGAGAGAGAGAGAAAGGAAGGAAGGAAGGAAGGAAGGAAGGAAGGAAGGAAGGAAGGAAGGAAGGAAGGAAGGAAGGAAGGAAGGAAGGAAAGAAAGAAAGAGAAAGAAAGAAAGGAAAGAAAGAAAGGAAGGAAGAAAGAAAGAAAGAAAGAAAAGAAAGAAAGAAAGAAAACAGAAAAGAAATAAATTAGACCTTGCACAATAGTGGGAGGGGTTGGAAAAGGGAAGGTCCAGATGGACAGAGGGTCACTAGCCACCTGTTGTCCACACAGGTGGACAAGTCAGGCTTGCAGGAAAACCCTGAAGCCAAGTGTATCCAGCCATAGATGTGAGAACAAGCCGGAGGGGTTTTAGGGAGGGTCTGGGAGAAGCCATTGCCTCTGAGACAGGCCTGGGGCTGCAGGTGGTCAGTGGGGCTGGCAGGAAGAAGAGTGTGGGTGCAGAAGACTGAAAATAAACTGGAACCCACTGGGCACTTCCACAAAACCCTGTCATCGATCAGAGACTTTCAGGAATTAATTAATGGCTACTACACCCTGTCTGCTGCTCAAGTCCTGCAAATTAGCTTCTTGGCCAAACTTCATGGACAAAGGAATTTTGTTCACAACAGTAATTTTCAGCACACTGGGTGTAGAAATCTCCTGGAATTGCTCCACGGTTTTCTCACTCCCAAAATTGCTATTGAAAAGTTAGAAGATATTCTTTTCCCCCATCCTCTGTATACAGCTCCTCCTCCACATCCCCCAGCTTCATTTCTCTGTCCCTAGCATCATGAAATGTCAGGGTCATCTGTTTGGTCTTGGTTGATTTTCATCTATTTTTCTGGGCAATCAGTGGTCCTGCAGGTAGAAAATGTTTTCATTGTTTCCTTGATAAATGCTTCCCTCTGCCTTTCTGTTCTCTCCTTGTGGAACTTCTGGGCTTTCCTCTCATTTTCTTACCTTTTCTCTTCTATTTTCTCTGGGTCTTTTTTTTTCTTCTTCTTCTTTTGTCACCAGGCTGGAGTGTAGCGGTGCAGTCTCAGCTCACCGCAACCTCTGCCTCCTGGGTTCAAGCGATTCTCCTGCCTCACCCTCCCGAGTAGCTGGAACTTACAGGTGGGCACCACCATGCCTAGCTAACTTTTGTATTTTTAGTAGAGACGGGGTTTCACCGTGTTGGACAGGATAGTCTCGATCTCTTGATCTCATGATCGGCCCACCTCCGCCTCCCAAAGTGCTGGGCCTGAGCCACCGCCCCTGGCCCTCTGTGTCTTCTTTGTTCTGCTTTCTACCATAGTGGATCATATTGAGTTTCCAACTTTTCTATCGAGTTTTTCATTTCTGTAATATTTTTATTTTCTAAGCACTCCTGTTCTGTTTTATGGCTGCTTGTTCTGACAGAAGGATGTCTTATTCCTCTGAGCAGATCAGTGATGGTATTTTTAACTTTTTCTTTTCTTTCCATAGTGTCATTTCCTCCAAGTTGCTTCTTGCTGATAGTTTATTTTGGTCACATCTTTCATCTGGTGACCCTGGGTTGCTGCTCATATTTGACTGTGCAGCTCTAACAGAGCTGGTTTTGAGTGGCTGCCCTCAGCCACGACAGTACTGCACTTGCCCTGCTACCGTTAATCATTATAAAACTGGAGGGGGGGGAATAGATGAAACGTTGTTTTCAGATCTCAACATTCAACACTCAGTTACTGTCATTCATTACAAAATGAATCAACATCCAAAAAATAAAGGTGACCGCCCATATGACCAGCTCCACAGATGCAGAAAAAGCGTTTGATAAAATTCAACAGTCGTTTGTCAGAAAAAAGCTTTAGCAAACTAGGAAAAAGTTTGAAAAGATACTTCCTCAACCTGATTAAAGGCATGGACAAACAAAGCAAAACAAAATTCTATAGTTAGCCTCACACATCACGGTGAAGAACAAATGCTTCCTTCCGAAGATTCAAGCAAGGCAGGGATGTGAGCTCTCTGTTCAGCATTAGACCGGAGGGCCTGCCCAGGAAAACTCAACAGGAAAAAAATATACTTTAAGATTACAGAATGGAAAGAAAGAGATAGACCTGCCTTTATTCACAGATAATATTATATATGTTGGAAAAGCTAAGGGATTTTTAAACTGCTTTACTAGTAAGCAAATTTAGCAGGTCACAGGATAGAAAGGCAATAGAGAAAGACAAATTTCTATACACTGTAATGACTGATACTAAAAGTAATACCTTTGCAATACCATAAAAAACGTCAAATACTTAGGAATACATTTAATAAAATATTTGTAAAACCTCTACATTAAAGGCTATAAAACAATGTGTTCTGGCCGGGCGCGGTGGCTCATACCTATAATCCTATTACTTTGGGAGGTGAGGACAGCGGATCACCTGAGGTCAGGAGTTTGAGACCAGCCTGGCCAACATGATGAAACCCCATCTCTACTAATAAAAAAAATACAAAAATTAGCAGGGTGTGGTGGTGCATGTCTGTAATCCCAGCTACCTAGGAGGATGAGGTAGGAGAATAGCTGGAACCCAGGAGGTGGAGGCTGCAGTGAGCCAAGATCGCGCCACTGCACTCCAGCCTGGGCAACGGAACCAGGCTCTATCTCTAATAATAAAAATAACAATAATAATAAATAATGTGTACTGAGACAAAATAAAGATGAAATAAGCAAATGGGGAGATATAGTATGGTCACTGATTGGAAGACTTAATATTTATAAGATAGCAATTTGCCCCAAATTTATCTAATGATTCAATGCAATCCCAATCAAAATCTCGACAAACCACTCTATAGTGGCAAAAAGCAAATCAGTGACTGCCTAGGGGCCAGGGTGGGTTGGGGGTTAAGGAAACAGAAGAGTCAGAAGAAAACTCGTGGGCTGAAGCTCATGTCCATTGTCTTGATTGTGATGATGGCTCACACAGGAACACACGTTTCATAACTTACTAAACTGTGTACTTTAAATGTGTGTCATTTATTGTATGTCGATTATACCAAACAGTCTCACTCTGTCACCCAGGCTGGAGTACAGTGGAGCAGTCTCAGTTCACTGCAACCTCTGTCTCCCAGGTTCAAGCAATCCTCCTGCCTCAGCCTTCTGAGTTGCTGGGATTACAGGCACATGCCACCATGCCCAGCTACTTTTTTTGTATTTTTGGTAGAGACAGGGTTTCGCCATATTGCCCAGGCAGGTCTTGAACTCCTGACCTCAAGTGATCCACCCACTTCGGCCTCCCAAAGTGCTGGATTACAGGCAGGAGCCACCGCGCCCAGCCCTAGCAATCATTTTTAAAGTTGAAAGTTGATTCTTTTTTAAATAAAGAAAAGAGGTTTAATTGGCTCACAGTTCTGCAGGCTATACAAGGATGGCCCCAACATCTGCTCAGCTTCTGTCAAGGACCTCTGGAACTTTGCAATCATAGCGGAAGGCGAAGGAGAGGCAGGCACCTCCCATGACAAGAGCAGAGCAAAAGAGATGGGGAAGCAGCACCACACACTTTTAAACAAGCAGGTCTCATGAGTACACACTCACCATCCGGAGGACACCACCAAGCCATAACAGATCCGCTCCCATGATCCAATCACCTCCCACCAGGCCCCACCTGCAACATTGGAGGTAATCAACGTGAGATTTGGGTGGGGACAAATATCCAAACTACATCATTCTGCCCCTGGCCCCCCCCACCAAATCTCATGTCCTTCTCACATTGCAAAATACAATCACACCTTCCTAATAGTCCCCTGAAATCTTAACTCATTCCAGCATTAACTCAGAAGCCGTAGGTCCGATCTAAAGTCTCATCTGAGACCTACTCCTCAGTACAGTTTCTGTGTTAGACCACTCGTGCATTGCTATGAGGAAGTACAAGAGACTGAATAATTCATAAAGAAAAGAGAATTAATTGGCTCATGGTTCTGCAGGCTGTACAACCATGGCTTCAACATCTGCTTGGTTTCCATGAGGGCCTCCGGAACCTTACAATCATCACAGTTGATTCCAAAATGTAAGCAGAAATTGGAAAACCTTGAACTGCCAATAAAAAGTCTTCAAAAAGAAAAATAAGATTGGAGGACTTTTACGATATAATTTCAAGACTTGCTATAAAGTTATGATAGTGAAGACAGTACAACAATGGCATAAACATAGACCAATAAAAGCACTAGAACAGAATAAAGGCCAGAAGGAAACTCACATTTATACGGTCTATTGATTTATTTTTACCTTAGGTGCTAAAGCAGGTTAGGGAAAAGAAAAATCTTTTTAACAAATGGTGCCCAAACAACTGACTATACCTATACCTATAACCCCAAGGGGTTACCCTCCATTCTTTAGCTGAGTACTGATCAGTGCATGCATGTGAGGAAGTGACCTCAGATTAGAAAAAGAAACACTGGAACAAAGCTTAAAATCAAGCCTCAGAAGGATCCGACTGTTTCCAAGTAACTGATCTAATGCCCAGAAAATTTTGTAAAAAATATTTAAAGGAATACAGGCTAAATTAATTAATTAATTAAACCACACCCAACAATGAGAGTTCACAATTTCTTGTACCTAATCAAAAATCAGCATCCATGCAAAGAGGTAGAAAAAGACAGGTCACAATATGGGAAAAAATCAGTCAGTAGAAACAGACCCAGAAATGACATCGATGATAGAATTACCAGACGAAGATAGATACTAAAACAACCCTAAGAAATAGACTCTATTTGTTCAAGAAAATAGAGGCAAGCATGCACCTGATAATAACAGACATGAAAGAGTTTTTTAAAAGACCCAAGACAGAGTTTAAGAGATGAAAAACACACAACAAATTAGACAACACGGAAGAAAAGTCGGGTGAATATGGATACGTAAGACTAAGAAGTTATCAAAAAACGTGGGAAAATAAGTGAAAAACAATGAACACAGCATCAAATGACCTATATGCATGTCATTGGAATCTCAGAAAAGAAAAGTGATGGGGAAGAGGGATGGACACAAAAAAAAAAATTTGGAAAAATAGTGGTCATATTTTTTTCAAATTTAATGAAAACTATCAATCTGTAGATCCAAAAATCTCAGTGAACTCAAGCATAAGAAACATGAAAGAAAACACCAAGGTGCCTCATAATCAAATGTCTGCAAACAGATGTTGTTAAAGGAAAGCATTAAAAGCAGCAAGAGACCAAAAAAAGACACATCACACACAGAAGAACAAAGACAAAGTTTACAGAAAGCTTTTTAGAAGAAACAATAGAGGTCAGAAGATGGGTGACATCATCACTTTGAAGTATTGATGGAGAATTAATTGTCAAGTTTGAACTCTATGTAGAGATAATGTATTTCTAATGAAGACAAGGTAAAGATTTAATTTAACGTAAGAAACTGACAGATTTGATCCCAAGCAGACCAGCGCTGCAAGAAATGCTAAAAGATCTCCTTTGGACAGAAGGAAAACGATGCACATACTAAGCAGAAACCTGAATAAACACCTAAGAATAGAGACCATCAAAAATGCGGATCAGGCTGGGCACGGTGGCTCACACCTGTAATCCCAGCATTTTGAGAGACGACAGCAGGAAGATCACTTGAGCCCAGGAGTTTGAGACCAGCCTGGGCAACATAGGAAGACCTCAGGTGATCTGCCCGCTTTGGCCTCCCAAAGTGCTGGGATTACAGACGTGAGCCACCATGCCCGGCTAAGTTTTTTTCTTTTTTTTTTAAAGGTAAAACTCTATACACTGATTACAGAACATCAACGTTAAACGTAAAGACACACATAGGTTAAGAGTAAAAAGATGGAAAAAGGCTGGGCGTGCTGGCTCATGCCTGTAATCCCAGCACTTTGGGAGGCCAAGGCGGGTAGATCACCTGAGGTCAGGAGTTTAAGACCAGCCTGGCCAACATGGTGAAACCCTGTCTCTACTAAAAATACAAAAAATTAGCCATAGTGGCGGGTGCCTGTAATCCCAGCTACTCAGGAGGCTGAGACAGGAGAATCGCTTGAACCCAGGAGGTGGAGGCTGCAGTGAGCTGAGATCACACCACTGCACTCCAGCCTGGGTGACAAGAGTAAAATTCCATCTCAAAAAATAAATAAATAAATAAATAAAGATGGAAAAATATATGCCTTCTTAAGATTAACCTCAAAAATCTCGAAGTGTGGATATTAATATTGGAAAGGTAGAGTTTACAGAAAATAATATTACCAATAATACAGAAGGTCATTTAATGATGAAGGGGTCCTGCATCAAGAGACAACTAATTCTCAAGGTTTATGCACTTGTTAACAGAAATTCAAAATCCATACAGCAAAACTGACAGAACAGAACTGAAAGAAGGAATAGACATATCTACAGTTGTAACTGGAGATTTCAATACCCCTATTTAATAATATAATGATTAGATAGAAAATTGGTAGAATATAAAAGATTTGAACATTATCAACCACATAACCTAATCAACAAATAAAGCACTCCACCCACAATAGCAGAAAGCACACTGTTTTCAAGTAGCACAAAACGTTTACCAAGATAGACCATTTCCTGTGTTCTAAAGCAAGTCTCAGAAAGTTGGAATGGGTTTAAATCATACAAAGTGTGTTCTCCGATCACAATTGGGTTAAATTAGAAATCAATAATGGGGAGATGCCTGGAAAATGCCCAAATATTTTGAAACTATAAAACACGTTTCTAAATAATTTACTATTTAAAGAAGAAATCACAGTGAAATTATCATTTTTAACTAAATGAAAATGAAAACTTCACATATCAAAATCTGTGGGATACAGCTAATGCAGTGCACAGAGGGAAATCTTTTTTATTGGTAAATGCTCCTATTAGAAATGAAGAAAGCTTTCAAATTGACTTAAACTTGCATCTTAAGAAATCAGACAAAGTAGAGCTAAGTAAGTAGAAAAAAGGAATGATGAGAAGCAGAAATTAATGAATTGGAAAACAGAAGAAAAACAAAGAAAATAAATAGAAACAAAGGTTTGTTCTTTTAAGTAAGTTGTTAAAATTAATACACCTGTAGCCAGACTAATCATGACCAAAAGAGAGCAGACACAAGTTTTCAGCATAGTGAATGAGAGAGGAGATACCACTACAGACCCTACAGACATTAAAAGGATAATATGAACATTGTGATGCCAATACGTCACACAACTTAGATAAACTTTCAACAAATTCCTTGAAAGTGTTCATACCACCGGATCTCACTCAAGAAGAAATAGACAACCCAAATAACTTTATACCTAGTAAAGAAATTTAATTTGTAGTGAAAAAAAAACCTTCCAACAAAGAAAACTCCATGTCCAAATGGCTCCGCTTGTGAATTTTACCAAACATACAAAGAAGAAATAATGCCAGTTCTATACAAACTCTTTCATAAAGTTGAAAATGTTGGAACACACCTCAATTGATTCTGTAAGGCCAGCAATATCCTGATATTAAAACTAGACAAAAGTATTACAAGAAAAAAAAAAAACTACAAACCAACATCTCTCACAAAAGTTCTTAAACAAATTTTAGCATATCAAATTTAAATTCACACACACACACACAGACACACACACACACAGACAGACAGATAGAAAGAATAATGCACCTTGTTAGCATGGGGCTTACCCAAGGAGGGCAAGCTTGGTTTAACATCTGAAAATCAATCAATGTAATTCACCATCTTAAAAGGCTAAATAAGAAAAACATTAGATAGAAGAAATAAGACGTGGTGTCCAACAGATGAGTAGGGTGATTATAATTAATGTTAATTGATTATACGTTTCACAATAGCTAGAAGGGAGTAATTTGAATGTTCCTAGTGTAAAGAAAAGGTAAATATCCATCCATTGTTATTGCAATTACCCTGATTTGATTATGTAAATGTATCAAATTATCACATGTACCTCAAAAATATGCACAGCTATTATTTATCAATTAATTAGTTAAAAATATTTTCAAAGAACAATATAATCCTCTCAATAGATACAGAAAAGGCATTTGACAAAATCCAACATCCATTCCTGATTTTCCTTTTTTAAACCCAACAAACTAGAGATAGAAGATTACTTTCTCAACCTGAAAAACGGCATCTAAGGAAAATCCACAGTTAATATCATAGTAAATGATGAAAAGCTAAATGCTTCCTCCTTCCCCCTCAAATCAGAAATGAGGCAAGTATGCCTACTCTTACCACTTGTACTTAACATTGTATTGGAGGTGCTTACCAGTGTATTGAAGCACAAAAAAGAAAAAGAAATAAAGGCATCCAGATAGGAAAGGATGTACTAAAACTGTCTTTATTCATAGACAACATGACTGTTTCTGTTGAAAATCTAAACAAATCTACAAAAACCCACAAGAACTAATAAGTGAGTCTGGCAAGGTTTCAGGATACAAAATCTATATATAAAAATTAATTGTTTTCTATATACCAGCAGTGAACCATCAGAAATCAAAATTTTAGAAAATAACCATTTAACATAGCATAACATGAACTATTGAGGATATAAACAAGAATTGTTTACTGGAAACTATGGAACATTGGCAAGAGAAATTAAAGACCAAAATAAATAGGGTGACACAATGTATTCATGGAGTGAAAGACTCAACATTGTTGTGATGGTTACTATTACATGTCAACTTGACTGGGCTAAGGGATGCCCAGGTAGCTGGTAAAACATGATTTCTGGCTGTATATGGGAGGGTGTTTCTGAAAGAGATTAGAATTTAAATCAGTAGACAGAGTAAAGACATCCATCCTTATAAACGTGGGTAGGCAAAAATGCAGAGGAAGGATGAATTCTCTCTCTTTCTATTTCTCTCTCTCTCTCTCTCTCTCTCTCTCTCTCTCTCTTTCTCTCTCTCTCTTCCCCCCTCCCCCACCCCTTGAATTGGGGCATCCATCTTCTTCTATCCCTGGACACTAGACCTCCTGGTTCTTAGGCCATCAGACTCTGAAACAGACACCAGCATTCTTCTGCCCCTACCCAGTACTTAGGCCTTCAGACTAAATGATAGCACCTGCACTCTTGCATCTCCGGGTTGTGGGTTGCACATCATGGGACTTCTTGGCCTTCATGATTACATGAGCCAATCCCTACAATAAATCTTCTCTCATATCCATCTGACTAGCTGTATACAGATAGATAGATATACTATTGGTTCTGTTTCTCTGGAAACAGAAGAACCCTGAGAAAACCCAAACTAACGTAATTGTTATGATGTCAATTCTCCCCAAATTGATCTATAGATGTGACACAGTCCCAGTTAAAATCCCAACAGGCTTTTCTGGTAGAATTTGACAAGCCGATTCTAAAATTAATATGAAAATGCAAGCAACTCAGAATAACCAAGAGCTGTTTTGAAAAAGAAGAACAAAGTTGGAGGATTTATATACTTGGTTTCAAGACTGATTATAAAGCTACAATAATCAAGACTGTGGAATTTGCATAAAGATGAACATATAGATCAATAGAAGTGAAAACAGACTGTAGAAATAGACCCACACATATATAGTCAATTGATTTTCAACAAACGTTTAAATAAACTTTTTTCAATAAAAAGTGCTGAAATGATTTCACAGCCGTATGTTTTAAAAAATGAACCTTGAAACTTCACATTATATACAAAAGTCACTTGAAATGCATCCTAGATCTAAATGTAAGAGCTAAAGTAAAACTTTTCAAGAAGATATAGGAGAAAATCTTTGTGACTTCAAGTTTGGCAAAATATCTTACAAAAGCACAAATTATAAAAGAAAATTGGATAAATTGAACTGCATCAAACTTAAAAGTGTTTGTTCCCTAAAACACACTGTTCCAAAAATGAAAAGGAAAGTCACACATCAGAAGAAAATATATACAAAATACACATCGGACAAAGGGCTTGTATCTAGAATTATGTAAATAACTCTTGCTTGGTGAAGCCCGAGTCCTGTCTTCTCGCCCTCCTCCCCGGACAGCTTGAGCTTCACCACTCACTCCACATTCTCCACCAACTACAGGTCCCTGGGCTCTGCCCAGGCACCCAGCTATGGTGCCCGGCCAGTCAGCAGTGCAGCCAGCATCTATACAGGCACCGGGAGCTCTGGTTCCAGGATCTCTGTGTCCCATTCCACCAGCTTCCAGGCCGGCATAGGGTCCGTGGGCCTGGCCACGGGGATGACTGGGGGTCTGGCAGGAATGGAACGCACCCAGAACGAGGAGACCATGCAAAACCCGAACGACCGCTTGGCCTTCTACCTGGACAGAGTGAGGCACCTGGAGACCGAGAACCGGAAGCTGGAGAGCAAAATCTGGGAGCACCTGGAGAAGAAGGGACCCCAGGTCAGAGACTGGAGCCATTACTTCAAGACCATCAAGGACCTGAGGGCTCAGAGCTTGGCAATTATTGTGGACAATGCCTGCATTGTTCTGCAAATCAACAATGCCTGTCTTGATGCTGATGACTTTAGAGTCAAGTAGGAGACAGAGCTGGCCATGCGCCAGTCTGTGGAGCGCAACATCCATGGACTCCACAAGGTCATTGATGACACCAACGTCACTTGGCTGCAGCTGGAGACAGAGATCGAGGCTCTCAAGGAGGAGCTGCTCTTCATGAAGAGGAACTACGAAGAGGAAGTAAAAGGCCTACAAGCCCAGATTGCCAGCTCTGGGTTGACCGTGGAGGTAGATCCCCAAATCTCAGGACTTCGCCAAGATCATGGCAGCCCTCCGGGCTCCCGTGCCCAAAAATGACGACTGGCTCGAAGGAAACGGAAAGGAAGCGGGACAGAGAGATACTGTCTCAGCAGATTGAGGAGGTGGCGAACCACGGAGTGGGTCACTCAACGCAGTCTGCCTAGAAGGGTGGAGCTCGCTGAGGATGACGCCTCCATGAGCTGCGATGTAGCAGTCCCAGGTCCTCGGAGACTCGACCTGGACGCGATGAGAAATCTGAAGCCAGTTTGTGAAAGAGAAGACGAGCCTTTGGAGGGGAAGGTGGAGGCGGCCTCTACACCGGAGAGGAGCGAGCTCAGAGAGCGGGAGCGCTGCGCTTCGAGCTTTGGCAGGTCGCAGAAGGTCTGCACAGACAGAGGGACAGCACCAGGCCCAGGAGTAAGAGGCCCTGCTGAACATCAAGGTCAAGCTGGAGGCTGAGATCGCCACCTACTGCCACCTACTGGAAGATGGCGAGGACTTCAATCTCGATAATGCCCTGGACAGCAGCAAGTCCATGCAAACCATCCAAAGGACCACCCGCCAGATAGTAGATGGCAAAGGGGTGTCTGAGACCAATGACCCCAAAGTTCTGAGACATTAAGGCAGTAGAATCAGGGTACCCTCTGAGGAGCAGGAGGCCAATAAAAAGTTCAGAGGTTAAAAAAAAAAAAAAGAACTCTTAACAACTCAATAATTTTAAAAATCCGGCTGGGCGGGGTGGCTCACGCCTGTAATCCCAGCACTTTGGGAGCCTGAGGAGGACAGATCACCTGAGGTCAGGAGTTCTAGACCAGCCTGGCCAATGTGGTAAAATCCTCTCTATTAAAAATATAAAATTAGTTGGGCGTGGTGGTGCATGTTTTTAATCCCAGCTACTCAGGAGGCTGAGGCAGGAGAATCACTTGAACCTGGGAGGTGTGGGTTGCAGTGAGCTGAGATCGCACCATTGCACTCCAGTCTGGGCAACAAGAACAAAACTCTGTCTGAAAAAAAAAATTAAAACTTCCCAAAAATGGGCAGAAGATTTAAGCAAACACTTCACCAAGAAAGATATATAAATGGCAAATAAATACATTAAAATGATCTTCAACACCATTAGTCATTGGGGGAGGGGAGTACACATTTTAATCACAGCAAGATGCCACTACATATCCACCAGAATGCCTAAAATTTAAAGACCCTAACAAGTGTTGACAAAGATATGGAGCAACTAGAATGCATACATTGTTGGTAAGAATGTGAAATGGTACAATCACTTTAAGAATCAATATGGCAATTTCCCATAAAGTTAAACAAAAATCGATGTGACCACACAAGTCTATGTCTAGTTATTTATTCAATTAAAAAATGAAAGCACGTGTCCACATAAAAACTTGTACAAGAATATTCATAGCACTTCTATTTGTGATAGCCAAAAACTGTCAAGAACTCAAACGTCCGTCAACAGGAGAGTGGATAAATATTCCATTCTAAACCATGGAATATCATTTAACCACAGAAAGGAGCAAACTGCAACACATAGATGACTCTCAAAAACATTCTCCTAGGTGACAAAGCCTGATACAGAAGGGTATGTGCTGTGTGATGCCATCTATATGAACTTCTAGAATAGACAGGGCTCCTCTATGCTGATAGAAATCGGAACAGCACGGCCTGCGGGGGGTGGGGAGGGCAGGTGCTAGAGACGGGGATCCACTGGGAGGGTGACCTGGTGAGAGATTTTACAGCTGCAGAAAATGTCCTCTACCTTGAGAGAGGCGTGTGACACTGGAGTAAGTTTGCCAAAATTCATCAAACTGTGCTAAGATCTGTGCACTTCACTGAATATAAACATCATTTAAATGTCTACTTCATTTAAAAAACAAAGAAGCTGATTGGAAGTGCTGAGCCCTTGGGTAGCATTTTCTGACTGTGGTCTCCACTGCAGGTGATCTGGCAGAGCGCTTCCCCGAGGGGTCACTGGGGGTCAGAGTGTGAGGATTTCCACTTGGAAGGTCAGTGGAACTGACCCCAACCAAAATGATCCCCCAGCTCCCGCCTGCTGCATGTGAGGCCTGGCTGCCGGTGTTCCAGGGGCTGCAAGGACAAAGAGGCGGGGGTCTCCAATATTCAGTATATGCCCTGCTTTTGGAGTGGCATCCCCCAATCCAGAGGCCTCTGCCCGACCCTTTCTTAAAATAAATCTTGGGTTTTCTGCCAGGCTCAGGGAGGGGCAATTTCCCAGCTGTGCAAGCAGTGGGAGTGGAGAGCTGTCTCTGCCCCTGTCCCTCACATGAGAGGAAGACTAACTGCTCTTGTTTGAAACAATCCTCCTTCACTCCCCTCCAGAAGTCTGTGGCATCTCCAGCCTCCCAGCCCATTGTTGCTTCTCAGCTTTGCATGCTGCTGGCCGTGTTTCAGCTTCTCAGGCTTACCTGGTGGGTTACGGCTCATCCACCAGGTTTCCAGTCTCCAAAATGTTGGTGCTTGGGCCTCCTCCCCTTTTCTCTTTCTGCTTGAGGGTAATGTCTGTAAAGTGATCTTTGCCATCATTTTAGTGGGATTTCAAGAAGAGGCAAATGTATGTGTGTGTGTGTGTCTGCCACCATCTTTCTCAGTAAGTCCAGTCTTTGCACCTTTTATCCTCATGGTTGCAGTGTGGCTGCTCCTGCTCTGGACATCAGATCCACATTCCAGGCAGGAAGGAGGGTGTGTGCCCCTGAGAGCATCCCCTTTGAGGGGAAATCAAACTGGCAGACTTTCTCTTATGTCCATGGCCACTCCTAGCTGCAAGCAAACCTGGTAACTCCTATTTTTAAGGAGGCAAACTTTCACTCCAACAAAACAGGTTGTTTAAGGAGAATGGATGGTTACACATCCTGCTTGGGAGACAATCACTGAACCAGAGGGGAACACAGTGCATGATGGGCTGGTAGGGCGTGGGGGTCAGTACAGCATGACACAGAAGGAGAGCTGGTTCCTTGAGAGAAAAACAAAGTGCTGGCCCCAGAGGTGAGGAAGGGTTGCTGGCGGGCAGAGAGGACACTGGAGCCCACGGTAGATTCTTCTTGATCATTCACTCCCAGTTCCCTTCCTGCTCCTAGCTCAGTCCCTGACTCCTCTTCTCACTGCCGTCGCTGTCCCTGTCCTGCAACCAGGGTAGGGGATGGGAGGGGAGGTCTGCACGTTGCCGAGCCTTGTGGAAAGGTGACCGTGGACCTCTGGGAGGATGATCTCATCACTTTCTGAAGGAGACGTCGAGCTGAGATGCTAACAATAGCCAAGCACGATGCCAGCCTGATTGGAGAAGCTAAAAAAAGAAGCTCGTTCCAAAGCCTCATCAGGGAAGAGAAGGGCCACGAAGGCAGGTTTGCAGGGCTTTAGGGAGGAGGGGGAGAGGGATGCAGAGGGATGGACTGAGTGGCCTGAGTCTCAGCACAGCTGTGGCCATGGGCTGCCTCCACGTCCAGGAATGCCAGGTCTGCCATGCACCACCCACCTGCCCCCAAGTTTGCACAGGGCACCTGGGAAGACCTTCAGCCCTACTGGGCCGCCCCTTGAGTACCCTCTCCTTCCACATTGGAAGGTCTTCTACTTCCTAGAGCTTGGCCTGCCTTGGGAGGAGGAGAAAATGGCCCATGTCCCCAGAGAGCTCACGAAGTGCTAGCCTAGGTGAGCACTCTTTATGCCTCATGCCATGGAACTTTTGCCACAGCCCTACCCACTTTATGGAAGAGGAAACGGAGGCTCGGGAAATCAAGCTGGCAGACTTCCTCTGGAACTTCCTCTGGACATCTGGAGGGACGTCTTGTCAGCAGAGCAGGCTGGACTGGTGAGTTTCCTGCAGTTGGGAGTCCTGGCCAATGTGTTCAGCCCCCTCTGACCTCTCTGTGCCCTTGATGTTTTTGAGCCTCATGGCTTGGCTCCCACCAACATCTTCTGTCTCCTCCCCCATGCCCCAAAGGCAGCTGGTGTAGAGGGTGGCAAATGACAACCTCAAGGCCAGAGAGGAGTATAATATGCCCACAGCCACACGGCCAGTAACAGGCAGAACTGGGGCTGGAACCCACGTCGCCTGCTTTCTGGCTTCTTCCTTATACCATAGCACAGCAGAGATGGCATCAGAGGCGAGGCTGAACAGGCCAGCTAAAGGAGGGTGCTCAAACCCTGCCCGTGGCCACCAGCACCACACCTGGCTTTCTGCCATCAGCCTAGAGAAAAATAACAAGGCCCAAACTGACCTGCACTGAAAAGGCAAAGTTACAAATAAAGAACAGCTTCAAGCCTGATGATTGGAAACTTTGCTGCGTTGCCATCTGTCACAAATGCCACCACATTCTTCATAACCCCCAACGACATTTTCCTCTTCATTTTCAGCTTCACAAAGAGGATGCAGCCCTGCCTCCCAGCAGGAGTCAGTTCTGCTCTGAGACATGAGGCTCACAATCAAATGAAGACTCCTACTGCTGCATCTTGAAGATAATGATGCTGTCACTCCGGGCCAGAACCACAGGAGTGGCAATGAGTGAAAAGCCAGCAGAGTGGAGTGGCCACACTGATACAGGTGAGGCTGCAGCACTGCTGCAGCCCAGGGCTGGGCAAAACTGCCTTCCTGTCCCCCAGGAGCTGAGGCCTCTGAGATTGGTGCTGGGAGGTCACACAGTGCAGGCAAATCACACAGACCTCGGAGCAGGATCCCTGGCCACGAGAACTCAAAAGACACTGTCTTTAAAATGAAGACAGAAAACTGTACTTATTGCCACAATAAAGCTGTGTAACAAAGTACCCAAAATTTGGGAGCTTCAAATAAGTGTTTATTTGGCTCACAGTTCAGCAGTTTTGGCTGGGCTCTGTGGTGCGATTCTTCTGGTCTTGGTGGAGTTCACCCACATGTCTGGTGGGCAGCCAGCTGCTGGCAATGAGGCTGAGTGCTCCTCACCCTCCCAGGCTGAGCTGGGTGTGTCCTTGTGGCAATGGCAGAGGCACAGGAGAGCAACCAGAGGATACACAACCCCCTGAGACCCCAGCTCAAGATGGGCCACAGCCACTTCCACTTTGTCCTGTTGACCAACATGGATCACAGGGCCAAGCCCAGAGTGAGAAGTGGGCAGGCCAACTTAGCCCTGGTGAAATGGGCAGCTACAGGGAAGGTAGAAAAGTGGGGCCATCACTGCGACCTGGCACCAATGCCTGCCCCGAAGAGTGAGGCCATCACTGTGACCTAGCACCAATGCCTGCCCCCAGGGCTATAGTCTAGAGGATTAAGTGGATTAAGGGCCAGGAAAACACATTACGAACAAGCGCAGAGGCCTCCTGTATCCAGTCACCAATGGAGGCCGCCTTGGTGAGTCCAGGTGCCATCTCTGCACCGCATCCCAGCCTTTAGCCTCTGGCCCTCTGGGCCGGCCTTCACAGAGGAGTCAACCTGCTCATGCTGAAGCACAGTTCTGAGCACGCCACTCCCCTGCTTTAAGCTCACCCATGGCTCCCCACTGCCCTCTGGGCCTCTCTGATTCATCCTGCACTTTCCTCTTGGGCCTCAATGTCCTCTTTTATCCCCCGCCTCAGTGCAACACTAACAGAATGGGACCTATGTTCTCTCCTGCTCCAGACCTTTGCACAGGCAGCTCTCTTTGCCTGGAAACTTTGCCTCCTATTATTTCTTTCTTTCCTTTTTTTTTTTTTTTTTTTTTGAGGCAGAGTCTCACTTTGTCACCCAGGCTGGAGTGCAGTGGTACCATCTCAGCTCACTGCACCCTCCACCTCCCGGGTTCAAATGAGTCTCCTGCCTCAGCCTCCTGAGTAGCCAGGATTACAGCTGCCCACCACCACACCCAGCTAGTTTTTGTATTTTTAGTAGACATGGGGTTTCACCACATTGGCCAGGCTGGTCTTGAACTCCTGACCTCAGGTGATCCACTCGCCTCAGCCTCCCAAAGTGCTGGGATTATAGGCGTGAGCCACTGCGCCTGGCCTGCTTCCTATTATTTCTGCACCCATCACTCAGGCCCCTGCAGCCTTCCTTGACCCTCCGTCCAGGGCCAGGGGCCTCCTCTTGGCTTCCACCACCCAGGGGCTTCCCTGTGTGTGCCACAAGCCACACTGTGGAATTGCTTACCTTGTCTCTGGAGCACCAGAGCATTGTCAGATCCACCGTCAAACTCCCATTGCCCTGCACAGGGCCTGGCACACAGGTGGTGCCTAGTAAAGGTTCCCTCCACCTTACCCTGTCTGATCTTTGGAGCTCTGGGTGAGGGCAGCATCATAAGGTTGAGAAGCAGGAGGAGGCTTAAAGATGGCCTGATTTATAGATGGGGAAACTGAGGCCCAGAGAAGGAAAGGAGCTTGCCTAGGGACACAGAGATGAGTGTTCATTCATTCATTCACTCAACAAATTTTTATTACACACCTATTGTTTGCTAGGGAATGTAGAAAACACAGAAACCCCTGCCCTTGGGGAGCCCACAGTCATCAAACAAGTCAAGAAAAAAGCAAATATAAAATTGCAATTGAGACATGCTACAAAGAGAATTACTCAGAGCTGGGAAAGCCTTCCTGGCAGAGGCTGCCAAGGGCCTGCCCAGTGCCCCTCCTTCCCTCTCCTTAGAAATTAACTCTGCCAGCCAGGTGTGGTGACTCACGCCTGTAATCCCAGCACTTTGGGAGGCCGAAGCGGGTGGATCACCTGAGGTCAGGAGTTCAAGGCCACCCTGGCCAGCATGGCAAAACCCCGCCTCTAGTAAAAACACAAAAAAATTAGCCAGGCATGCTGGTGCCTGCCTGTAACCCCAGCTACTTGAGAGGCTAAGGCCGGAGAATCGCTTGAACCTGAGAGACAGAGGTTGCAGTGAGCCGAGATCACTGGGGGTGGGGAGGAAGAGGAGGAGGAGGACGAAGGAGGAGAAAGAGAAGGAGGGAGAGGAAGACTGGTAGCTGAATGGCATGGAGATGATACCACCGCAGGATGGGCCCCAAGGACCACGCCACAGCGGGGGCAGCAGTCATATTGATGGGCTTCCTGATGGATGGTCCATATGGGATGGGGTTGCTACGGTGATAGGGCAGGGTGCTGAGCTGGAAGGGGCTTGTGAAGGGAAATGCAAATCAGAAGAGGACAGAGCCCCTGCTGGGAGCTGGGTTGAGATGCCCATCCTGCCCTCCGGGTCCACAGTGCCCTCCCCAGCCCCCAGGACATGCGGGGTGCTCCTGTCATAGTGCCACTGCCCGTCCCCAGAGCTGGGAAAGCCGAGAAGCCCTCTCCCCAAGACAGAGCCCTGCAGGCCCCAGCCGCAGTCCCCAGGGAGTTCCAAAAGCCTCCCAGGCAATTTACCAGAGCACGTAGCCAGCTAATAAGTAGGTTGACTGGATCCTTTGTTCAAAAGTTATCTTTAGACAAGAGCATTTATCAAGTTTAATTAACGTGTCGCAGACTGCAGTGTGAGAGATGGCTCCGAAGGCAGCCCTGATAATACTAATTTTTCTACATTAATGTCAACTCGGCACTGAGTCCCAAGCAGGAAATAGACAGTCAATGCTAACACCACCAAAAAAATAGAGATTTCCCTCCCTAAATCAAATTAAACGTGTTGTGGACGCCTGAGTGGTGTACAGAAGGCTTAGATGGGGAGCCTGGGAGGCTCTGGTTGAGAAGCTGGGGTGCATCATAAGCTGCCCCGCACCCTGTGGGCTGGGCATCTGCCACCTAGATCCCACCTGGAGTGGAATCTTCGAGGCAGGTTGATGTCTTTTCCCCAATTTTACAGAAGTTGATCCTGGGGTTCAGGGAGGCCCTGCGAGTCATCCAGGTCACATGGTTTTATAGAGTCTGGCACCAAGATCTGTTCTTCCTCCATCTCACGACTCCCTCAGGCACATGTAACTGCATAGTCAGTAAACACTCACCCGATGCCTACTGTACACAGGCATGATTCTAGGTGCCCAACACCCAGCAGCAGACAGAACAGAAAAGAGTACCTTCTCCTGGAGCTGATGTGCTGCTGGGACACAGAGGAGGAGGAGGACGTGGATGAGAAGGGGGATAGGAAAAGGAACAAGAGGAGGAGAAAAAGGAAGAAGGGAGGAGGGAGGAGGAGGAAGAAGAGAGAAGCAGAGGAGGAGGGAAAGGAGGAAGAGGAAGAAGGGAAGGAGGAAGGGGAAAAAGAGGAGGAGGAGAAGGAGGAACAGGAGAAAGGACAGGAAGAGAGGGAGGAGAAGAGGAGAAAGAGGAGGAGGAGTGAGGAAGAGGAAGAAGCAGAAGGGAGGAGGAAGAAGAGGAAGAAAAGAAAGAGGTGGCAGAAAGAGGAGGGGGGAGGGGGAGGAGAAAGGAGGGGAGGAAGAGAGGGAGAAGGGGAGATAAAGGAGGAGGGAGGAAAAAGGAAGGAGGAAGAGGAGGAGGGGGAGGAAGAGGAGGAGGGAGGAGGGAGAGGAAGAGGGAAAGGAGGAAGAGGAAGAAGGGAAGGAGGAAGGGGAAGAAGCGGAGAAGGGGGAGGAGGAAGAAGAGAAAGAAGGGGAGGAAGAGAGGGAGAAGGGGAGAAAGAGGAGGAGGAGGGAGAAAGAGGAAGAAGAAGGGAGGAGGAAGAAGAGGAAGAAAAGAAGGAGGAGGGGAGGAAGAGGAGGAGAGGGAGGAGGAGGAGAAAGAAGGGCAGGAAGAGAGGGAGGAGAAAGGGAGAAAGAGGAGGATGGAGGGGGGAGGAAGAGGACGTGTTGCCACGTGCTAAGAAGAGATTAGAACAGGATAACGGTCAGGAGAGATGTGAGGTGGTGCGAGGCCACGGGAGATGAGGTGACCAGGGAAAGCCTACAAGGAGGTGGCATTTGGGAAGATGCTCACATTAGGAGAAGTGGGCGTGAGAGTAGCTGCAGCAGTGGCATCGCAGGCAGAGGTGACAGCAGGTGCCAAGGCCCGGAGGCAGAAGTGAGCTTGGTACACTGGACACCAGGAAGCCACCGTGGCTGGAGCAGAGAGGAGAGACAGCCAGTCTCCAGCCCTGGGAAAGGGGAGTCTGTGATGGCTTTGGCCTGTGCAGTGAGGGTCCTGTGTGGCCAGGTGTGTGGGAGGAACAGCTCCTCACTGGCCTTGCAGGCATCTGAGGCTCAGCAGGACGCCTCCTTTGGACGAGCAGGGCCGTTTTGCCAAGCCCCGAGCAGAAGCGTGTTGGGAGCCAGCTGGGCTGGAGCCCGAGGGAGCTGCAGGGCAGCCAGGTGCTGTGTGGCCAGCTGCGGTCTGCTAGAAAGGAGTGCAAAACTGGGGGGATCCTCTCTCACTGGGTGTGCAGTCTAGGCCCTAGAAACCCTGAGGCACTAGCCTGAAGATAGAAGATGGGCCAGAACCACTCAGTGAGGTTGTCCAGAACTGAGACCGCATTCCCTGCAGAGCACGTGCGGACTGAACGGGTGATCTCAGAGGGAGCCTGGTCCTCGTAGAGGCAGGGGAAATGGGCACCGGATCACACCAGGGCACAGGGGGTGGCACTGCCCAACCTCGGCTGGGATCTTGCTTCCGTGGACCAGCCGAGTGACCCTGAACAAGTCACTTCCCATCTCTGTGCTTCCACGACCTCATCTACGGAACAGAGAGGAAATCTCAGACTCTTGGATTTGTTGTGAGGAATTGACAATCTCAGACAGGAGAGGTGCCCAGCCCTGCACTTGTCCGTGGAGGCCATTGTCATTAGCACACAGAACGCTAGGGGAGACCAGCAAATGACTGAACAGTGGCAGGCGCGTCCATTTCCTCTGCTGGGTCCTGGGAATAACTCCAGGCCGGTTGAAGTTAAGACCCCAGAGGCATCCTACACAGAGGCAGACTTCAGCTCAGTAGGGACAGAGGGACCCCATGAGGGGCTGACCGCCTGTGTGGAGGTGAGCTCCCCGTCACAGGAGGATGCCAGGAGGGCTGGAGTGGGCTGCCTGCAGGAGCTGAGTTCAGGCAGGATGGCCTCTGCGCTCCCTGACTCAGGTCCCGGGACTGGAACACCCTCTAGTCCTCCGGTCCATGCCCCTTAGAGTTAATTATAGTCGGGGCCACCTCACCCCAAGGTCGTGGCACGTTCAAACCCGGCCCTTCTGTCTGCTTCCCTGGTATGGCGTGGAACTCCAGCCCCCACTCTCCCTGCGCCTCCATCGCCACCCATGTGTCTCACGTCCTGACGTGCTCTCCTTGTTCTGAAGAAGCCTTTCCCCCATGCTGGCCCCTGCCCCAATCCCTTCACACCCCCGAAGTCCCCGGTCAGGGCTACTATGCCATAGACCAAGGCTGAGCTTGGCAGAGGGAACCAGTGGCTGGCACAGCCTAGACCAGAAGGAGCTGGAACCACAAGCCACGGTGCCCACCAGCCAGCGTGCACCACTTCCCGTGGAGACTTCACAGCTGGGATCCCCCCATTCCTGGCTCTTCTCCCCGCCCACTGCTGATGTGCAGTGCTCGGAGCCTGAACTTGACTGGGACCCAAAGTGCAAGTCGGAAGCTCCGCAAAAACAGCTGTGCCTGGCTCCCCACTCTCGCTGGCATCTACGCCTTCCCTTCCTAGCTTTGAGAAGTGACGCCAGGGCTCCACAGGAGCTACAAAATCTTTTTCAGAGTCCCTGTGTGTGGTGGGTTCCGGCACATGCCCCTCCCAGCCACTCAGTGCCCCTCCCTCCTGGGTCCCGGCTCCCAGGCTCCCAGCAGAGACCCCTCTGTAGGTCTCAGGTGTCACCTGCCCCTGCGTGTACAGAGAGGCTCCAGGAAGGCCGGGTCACAGCCTGCAGCACACCAGGAGCATGGGACAGGGAGCTGGGAGCAGGTGCTGTCCTGGCACCCCTATAGCTTTGCGGGCACTTTGGGCAAGTTGCTGTCCCCCTCTAGGCCTCAGTTTCCTCATCTGTAGAATGAGGAGTGAGAGGAAAGTTCCTGGACCCTGGATTTTCCAGGTCTCAGCATTTCTAAGTAATTGTCCTGGGCCAGCTCTTCCTAAGCCCTGGGTCAAACCTTAGGGAGCAGAGGAGACATGAGCCGATGTTTACATCGGGCCACTTGCCTGCAAGGGGCAGCAGAGAAGGCTTTGTTCTTCAGGTTTGGGGCCTGAATCAAGGAAGAAATAAAGAAGTGAATCCTTCCTCGAGGGCGTAACTCCCCGTCCTGAAGCCTGGAGTCGTCCCCAACTCTCCCCGGGGCACGCAGCCTGGGGACTCCCGGGAGGTTTCCTGTGGCCTCCTTGGCTCTCTCTGTCCCTTCCTGATCTCCCTGATACTCAGCTGGTCTCTGTCCCTCTGGGAAGTTGAGGACAAGAGCGCCTCCCCTTTCCTTTACCTGGAGGTACCACCTACCCGCTTATGATGTCAACAGAGCTATGCGATCCCCTGACAAATCCCTGCCCAGTCTCATGTGTAGTCTTCACCACACTGCAAGCTGGACAGTTCTGGCTCAGAGGCTGGAGAAGATGTTCACACAATCATGTCCAGCTAAGACCCCATCACCTCAGGCCTGGGCATTGCAGATCCCTCATTGGACTCCAGTTGCTCCCTCCAATCTCTCCTCTGAGCTATAGCCCCCAGCCACCTGGCATCCTCCAGGGGCACCTCACTGCCCACGGGAAGCTCTCTCTCCCTACTTCACCAGTCAGAATAGGTCTAGCTACATAACACGAAAACCCGAAATAAGAGAAGCTTAAATGAAATAGAAGCTCATTCCCCATCCTTAAAAACTCAGAAGTGAGCCCTTCAGAACTGGAGTGATGGCTGGTCCTTTATCCAGAATTCTGGCATTGCTACGTCTGTGTCACCATTCTCAACACATGGCTTCTGTCCTCAAGATCACCTCATGATCCAAGATGGCTGCTGGAGCTCCAGCCATCACATTCTCCTTGCAGATTGGAAGGAAGAGGAAAAGCAGACAGTTAACAAGGGCCACTCCTCCAGCTGAGCCAATTCCCTTTAAGCATCAAGTCTGCTTATCTTCTTAGCCGAAACTTCATCCTGAGGCCACGTCTGTCTGTAAGGAGAGCTGGCAAAGGCAGTGCTTTATTCCCAAAGCCATATGACTATCCAAAGCTCCAGGCCTGTTTGACTCCTGAAGAATGGGAGAGTGGGTGCTGGAGGGACATCAGGCAACCTCAGCCACATCACCCTTCAGAACAAGGTTCCTGCCCCACCTCCTCCAGGAAGCCCTGGAGGCTCAGAAGAGGGTTAACATGAGAAGTCAAATGCGTTTAGGGGTCTCTGAGCTGGAAAAGGGGGACCCACATGATAAAAGTGGGTCTCAAACTTTGGCACATATCAGAATCCCCTAGAGGACTTGCCACGACACAGAGTGCCCACCCCACTCCAAATTCATCGGCTCTGGGGTAGAGCCCTAAAATTTGCATTTCTAGCAAGTTTCCAGCTGATGCATGCTAGCTCAGGAACCCCACTTTGAGAACCACCAGGGTAAGAAGAAAAGGCTAGCCTAGCAGGAAGGGTGTGGACACTGGGATTTTCCTATTGTTATTTGTAAAACACAGAAGGATCGCACTTTACAGTTTGCAAGATAATTTGACATCTCATCTCACCTCTCCACCACCCTGTCAGTATTATTTTTCATTTTATATTTGCCCAGGGATATCACATGACTTGCCCCAGGTCTTGTGGCTTACTCAGCAAGTAGCTGGAATCGAATCGTATCCAGACCTTGTACCTTTTCCCATTCGTCTTTACTCCTCTCTTCATTCAGCCCACACTTCTGCCACTTTTCCTCAGTACCTGCTACGTACCGGGCCCTGGCTCACATATCACACGCATTGTTCCACGTGACCCTCATACCCAACCGCCCCGGTGGCCTGTCCCATTATCTTTTTTTGCAGAAGAGGAAGCTGAGGCTGCGGCTAGCCATGCCGGAGTCAGGATTTGAACCCACATCATTCAGTCCCAATCCCCAGGTCACCCTGAGCACCTCCCTTCCTCCCGAAGGCACTGGAGAGCAGAAGCCCTTGGAAGGCATCAGAACCCACGGAACCATCGGGTGAGTGGTAGAGGGAGGAGACCCCAGGGGTAATTGGGTCCCTGGGGCCTCTGCGTGGCCCAGACGTGCCTTCCCAGTGCAGAAGGATTTGTTCAAGGTCCTCTCCAGACAGTCCTTTCAACCACTCACTTCCCCTGTTTTTAGCTTGCTTCACCCAGGTCTTTGAGTTAATTATTCCCAGACAGAAAATTACTTCTAATGCTCAGAAACAAGTAATTTCGGAAGGCAGAACTCATTATCAGCATTGTCCACATTTCTCCGGAAGAGCAGGGGAGATTTTCTCAGGCCTGGGAGCTTAATTGTGGGAAACAGTGGAACAGAGCTAGAGTCGGCACGGACGTCAGTGCGTGGTGGCTCCTGGCAGGGGCTGAACCCAGAAAGCCAGTGGCCAGGGTGGGGAGGTTCGGAGCCCAGTTGCCATGCAGGATTGGGGGCGGCAGCCCCTGGGGCCCACGCCTGACACGGGGTCCCTGTGTGGGGTGAACAGCCTGCCCCAAAGGTTCATGTCCACCCAGAAGCTCAGAGTGTGACCCTATTTGGAAATAAGGTCTTTGCAGATGGGATTCAAGATCTCTAGAGCATCCTGCATTTAGGGTGGGCTCTAAGTCCAATGACTGGTGTCCTTATGAAAAGAGGAGAAAAGACGCAGACACACGAAAAAGGCGACCGTGTGAAGAGAGGAGAGATGGGAGTGATGCGTTCCAGCTGAGGACCGCCTGGAGTCAGCAGAGGCAGAAGAGGCAGAGAGGCTCCTCCCCTCCAGCCTTCGGAGGGAGCGCTGCACTCCCCACACCTTGGCTTTGGACATCTGGCCTCCAGCAGATTGAGAGAACATCCATTTTTGTTTTGTTTTTTATTTTACTTTAAGTTCTGGGATACACGTGCTGAACGTGCAGGTTTATTACATGGGTATACACAGCCATGGTGGTTTGATGCACCTATCACCCCATCATTTAGGTTTTAAGCCCCCCATGCATTAGGTATTTGTCTTCATGCTCTCCTTCTTTCCCTACACAAATCAATAAATGTAATCTATCACATAAACAGAAGCAATGACAAAAACCACGATTATCTCAATAGATGCCGAAGCGGCCTTCGATAAAATTCAACACCTCTTCATGCTAAACACTCTCAATAAACTAGGTATTGATGGAACATATCTCCAAATAACAAGAGCTATTTATGACAAACCCATAGCCCGCATTATACTGAATGGGCAAAAGCTGGAAGCATTCCCTTTGAAAACTGACACAAGACAAGAATGCCCTCTCTCACCACTCCCATTCAACATAGTACGGGAAGTTCTAAACATCCATTGTTTTAAGGCCCAGGTGTGTGCTCCTTTGTGGCTGTAGCCCCAGGATACTTCCAGAATCTTGCCCAGCAAAGGCCTTCCTGGGGGAACAGCACTCAGTCACCTCCTGCCGCCAGCAGCATCTCTGCTGGTTCCCCAGCCTCCTCCTGAGCCTAAATGTGGGCAGCCCATGGCAGCCTTTCCTTTCCTCACTGTTTCTCCTGCCCACTCTCTGCTCACAAATCCCAATGTCCCTCTCCAGCCCAGACCCTAACACCCCACCCATTGATCCAGCAGACCCATGGTGTTGCTGCTGAAATCCAGCCTTCCCCACCACCTCCTCCCCTTCCTGCTCCAGCTCCCAAGCTCCTCATCCCGTTGGTGCTACTGCCATCCTTCCCTCTTGCAGCAAAAAGGTATTCAGCACCCTCCCCAAGCCAGGCCCTGAGGATACCCCAGTTAGCAAAGCCAGGTCCCAGGAGAAAGTGGTGGCAGACATTAGCAGGAGGCTCGGAGTCTGGACGAACCCTAAATAGCCTTCAGGCACAGGCTGCTCCCAAAAGCCTTCCTCCTCCCAGAGCAGGGCAGGGACTTATCTGACCTCCGCCAGCCCCTGTATGCTCAGTCATACCATGTGGCTACTCAGGAGGAGACAGCCCAGGGCTGGTGGGGTGCTCGGGAAACTCATGCAGACCCGACTCCTTCTAGCTTCCTACTCCGCCAGCCTCAAGATTGTCTCTGTCTTCATGGTCAGAAGATGGCTGCTGTGCATCCAGCCATCACATCCACATTCCAGGCAGAAAGAAGAGAAAAGCTAAAGGCTGAAAGTTACAAACCATCTCCTTGGAAGGCTTCGTCTTTTTATTAGAAGACAGAAGCTGTCTCCAGCGAACTCCACCCACCTTTCACTGGCGAGAGCTCAGTTACACGGTTGCATGTGTCTGGCTGTAAGGGAACCTGGGAATTTGAAAGTTTTGTTTTCCAGTCTCTACATTACAGGGAGGTAAGGAAGGGGATTGGACTAGGTCATTCAAAGCCACCACCTCTGGTTCAAGCCTCCCATTGCAGCTCTCGGGAGGCTGGTGTGGACACCTTCCTGTTCCCATGTACCCTCCACTCCCCTCAAATCCAAGTCCTTTCCACCTCCTGCTCTGTGATGCCTCTCTTGCTGCTTCCTGCCTGGGCTCCCCTTCCCCTGCTACCCACTCACTGTCCAAACCTAAAGCATCACTTAAGACTCAGCTAAAAAGCCATGTTCCCACCCCAAGGTGGACCCCCACTACTGGCCACCTGCACACTTTTTACCTACCCACTGTGATATCGTGTGCACTGCCTGCTTTTCCCACTGGATGAGCCCCTTGTCAAGTGCAGGGAGCGTGTCTGGCTTGGCTGTGTCCGCAGCACCCAGCCAAGTGGCCTCAGTGGACACTTGCTAATCTGAGCCACTGACAGGGGCTGAGTCAGAGCCAGAAGAGATGGCGCCATTTCCTCCTCCGCCCTGATGCTCAAGGAAGCAGGGAGAGAGAGAACGGCCGCAGGAGGAGGTCTGCTTGTGTTTCGATCTTGGAAATGAACAAGGATGGGCTCTCATTAATCAGTGGAGACAGGGACAGACACCGCTCTTTGTTTCCAGTAATAACAGACACATAATAACAGGAAATTGGTGCTGATGACTCCTCTCCTCCTGTCATAGGCACCAGGCAGGCTGGAAGGACCTCAGTCACCTCTCATGGAACCAGTGGGGAAACTGATTATCCCAGGAGGCAAGTGACCCACCACATGTCACTCAGCAAATCAGTGCACAGCCAGGAACTGCAGTTCTGAGGCTAGAACCAGGGTCGCGAGTGGGGCAGGAAGGATGAGGGGCAAGGACCTGTGCAACCTCCTGCTTCCTAGAGAGCCTTGAGAGGTGAAATCTGCTTTCAATCACTCTGTGGGGTCCTCTTTCAAGACCCCTTCCCAGGGGACAAATCAAGGGTACGGCCAGCGTCACAGGCTTCAAACATCATTGGTCCTCCCCCATTACTTCTCTCTGAACCCCCCCCAACGACGGCCCCAGGCAGAACCACTAGCAGCTCTTCTGTACGATGCTCCAAGCTCTTAACGGTTCCCTGCCATCGCCCCTTACCGCCCCCAACCCAGCCAGACCACAGGTCTCCTCTCCATGCAGCCGCTGCTAAGATCCTAGCACATCCATCCCGTCACACCCCCGTACCAGCCTCTACTCCAACCCCACTCCCTGGAGATCCTATGTGACACCCACCCCCCACCACCCCCTCACCTGGCTCCAGGCACGCGCCAGCCTCAGGGTCTCTGCTTTAGCCGTTCCTGCCACCTGGACACTTGTCCCGGGTACTGGGTATTGGCAGGGCCCCTCCCTCACCTCCTGCAAGTCTCTGCTCAGTGTCACCTCTCTGACCGCCCTATCTAAACCTGCCAGCATCCTGGTCCACCCCCCGTCCCCCCACCACCATCACCTGCATCATGTTTCTTCCCAGGACCCATTCCCACCCCACTGCTCTATACTTTATATAAATATGCATTTGTATGTGGGGTAGTCTGGTTCCTCCATTAGATCAGCAAGTCCACAGGGCGGGGGGCGCTCTGTCTGTCCTGATCTCAGACCTCCCTCAGGCCCCCAGAACAGTGCCTGGCACCAAGCAGCAGCCCACATCTTCTCTGACCCAACGAAGAAGGAGATGAGGGGAGGGTGCCTTTTGGAGACTGATAGGTTGTAGCCCTGAGTGTGGTCGTTGCTGGCACCTCTAAGAACCTGGCCAGCAAGCCCGGAGGCTGCCTGGAGGAGAGGGTTTTAGGGAAGGCTGGTGTGGAGCGAACAGAGCCTGCCATGCAGAACTTGAGTGCCTGGTGAGGTCAGTGAGGAAGAGGGTCTGGCACGTGGCCACAGGGGAGCAGCTGGCCTCTGCTGGGCGCAAGCTTTGGTCCACACCCGTGTGAAGGACTGCACAGCGAATCCCTATGACAGTTGCACAAACTATGCACTGTTACTGCCTCCTTCCTACAGACAGGGAAACTGAGGCTCAGAGAGGCCAAGCGATTCCTTCAAGGTCACTCAGATAATGAGTGGACCAAGATTCAAAACCATGTAAGCCCTGACTCTTCACAGCAATTTATTCTCTCTTAATAAACAACACAATCAGTAGGGTTTAGGCCTAAAAGTTACAGCTTTGCTAGTAAAGAACATCCACAAATGGCGGGTGGAATAAGGATGCGGTGATAGAAAACAGTCACTCTAGGAAAAGAAAGAATGGAGAAGCCAGGTGCGGTAGCTCATGCCTGTAATCCCAGCACTTTGGGAGGCTGAGGCGGGCTGATCACCTGAATTCAGGAGTTCGAGACCAGCCTGCCCAACATGGCAAAACCCCATCTCTACTAAAAACACAAAAATTATTTGGGCATGGTGGCAGGTGCCTGCAGTCCCAGCTACTTGGGAGGCTGAGGCAGGAGAATCCCTTGAACCAGGGAGGCGGAGGTTGCAGTGAGCCAGGATCAAGTCACTGCACTCCAGCCTGGGTGACAGAGCAAGACTCCATCTCAAAAAAAGTAATTTAAAAAAAAAAAAAAAGCAGGACCAGAGAAAAGGAGGGAGGGCAGGAAGGAGGAGAGACTTAGGGGAATCGTAAACTGGCATTAATTACCTGAAGACAAAATGGGTTAGAAGCCAAGTGCCTGCCCTGCCCTGCAAGCCATGGAGGGGTCGACCATCATCAGGGCTGGAAGAAAACCCACCCACTAGGAATGAGATGCCTGTCCTCAGGGGCCCATGCTCCAGCAGCAGAAGCTGGGGGATTGCCTCAGAGCCCTGTGGGCTGGGGCAAGACAGCTTCCCTCCAGCACCCCGCCGCCATCGTCATCTGACTTGGGCGTTGAGATGAAGTTCATCTTGCCCTGTGTCCTGATGGTATCAGTCCTCATGAGAAACCAGGGACCCCATCACCCTCTGCCTTATAAGGCCCTGCACATCCGTTCCCTAACAGTGCCCCCCTTGGCTCCTCTCCCTTCCCCTCCACGACACCCCCTGGGCTTCAGTCAACTGTCAACAAAACCACCTACACCTTTAGACTCTGTCCGTCTCCAAGGATTCTGCCACCCTCATGGGGTCTGCTCTCAGGGGCTGTTCCCTCTCCCACATCCCACTGGCCATGGCGGTCTCCTTGTCCCTCACTGTGGCTTCTACACCATTCTCTCTCCCTCCGTCCTGAACGCCCCACACTCACCCAATTCATGCTGTTGGACTTTGTTACCCTCCCTGCAACAGTTGCAGCTCACCCCCAGGTCACACCTCTCCTCAGTCACTGTCACCCCTTCAACACCACTCCTGATGGAATTCCTGGTGACTGTCATGGCCACAGGCTTGATCCTCCCGACAGCCTGGCCTCTGGGCTCCTGGGACCCCCTTTTCTCATAACCTTCCTCCACCTGATCTCAGCCACCCATTACCAGGGCCAGGAGTGATTTCAAATCCCTAACAGCCAGCCTGGGAAGGGGTGGCACTGCACACAGGTGTGACCATGCAGGTGTGCACCAACCCTGCGTTCACCTTGCCCTGCGCCTCACCATCCGTAGCCACTGAAGCACAGAGCTCCTGCTCAGTGGAAAGCACTCACCGCCAGCCCCACCTTTCCAGCTTGGCGCTCTCATGCCCCAGCCTCCACCATCTCTTGCCCCCTCATTCCAAACACACACAGCAAGGTGGGTGGTGTTCTGAGTTTCACCGCTTTCTGACCCCAGAGGAGTGAACCCGGCTCTGGCACGGGCACCCAGAATGGGGAATGTGAACTGTGGGCTGAGCCTCTTCACACGGCGTGAAGACTTAGGAACTGCAGACGGCACTCTGTGGCATCCCCACAGAGGCTCCTACGTAGGTGTGTGAGCTGCAGTGTAGACATTTAACACCATCTCAAGAGAGAAAACCAAGCCGGGTTTTCCAGTCCAGCCAGCGTTTCCTCTGCTGTGCTCAGAGACAGGGGCTGCAGCCAGACACCCACGGTGGGCAGAAGCTGGAGGGGAAAGAGATATCCCGGAAAAGTGGGGGCCAATCACAGGGGTGCCTCAAAAGTCACCCATGGCAAGTGTGCATCATTTTGCAAACTCTCAGATGCGATTTTCAAAGAAAAACAAGAGAGAACACATCAAAAGAGAAATACGCCAAATACGGAACCAAATGCGCCAATTCCCCAGAACAAATAGATGGTCAGGACCAAGCTGCCCAAGCATGAGCGGAATGAAACGATGCCATGGCAACCGCGCAAGCAGACGGCACCGAAGAGGAAGGGAGAAGGAAGGGGGATCTCGTAAGCAGAAGCGAGGCAAACAGCCCAATCCAGACCGCATCAGCCAGAAACAGGTGTGGCCTCCCAGTGGCTTCACGCTGGAGAACAAATGGCTGAGGACATGAATTCCATAAAAGCAACACTCCCAGAGGCGAGAAGCCAGCAGAATGAGATAAAAAGGGAGATTTGGAACCCGAGGAAAGAAATGTGGGACAGTCCATCCTTGTGGACCTAACAGACGAGAAGCAGCAAAGGACCTCACCTCCCTCACGGTTTTGCTCAAACATACCCTTCCCAGGGAGCCTTCCCAGCCACCCTCCCCATCGCGGTTCATGCTCCTCACAGCCCTTGTGGACCTCTCGCGTGCTGGATGTGCTGTTTATTTCACCAGTCCTCTCTCTATCCCCACCACTTCCAAGAGGGAGGCCTTCCCTGTCCTGCCATGCTTTTGCCCCAATACCATCTTTGCCTGGCACCTGGCCGGCACTTGATAAATACTTCATGAAAGACTAAATGGATGACTAGACACTGATGAACGTGGAATTACTGGTATAGAGGAAAACCTTGAGATAACCATAATGATTGCAGTTGAAAAGACAGAGATAAAAGGGAATTTGAGAACAGTTCCTAGACTTAGGGAATGAGCGCAACTCAAAGAAGATTGGCGTCGCTGATTCAGAGCCCCTGATACGTGCCGCAAATGACGCAGTAAATACAGCAGATGAGAGACGGGCTTGGAAAGGGAGGAGGCATTGGATCCAAAATTAGAGCAAGCACTCCACATTTCAGGAAAATCCGCTAGAGTGCTCCACACAGATTTCTTAGCAAAGTTATGAATTTCAAGGAAAAAGAATCCTTCCAGCATTTAGGATAAATGAGAAAATCGTTTGCAAGGAGAACTGCCTGCCTCAGGCTCTGCACAGCAACCTTTGCTTCCTAAGGCCATGAGGCACCAGGCTTTGAAGGAAAGAAAGCAGGGCTTGCAAAATTATTCAATTCCGGGATGTCACTTACTGTATGGTAAATAAACTGAACTGACAGAAGGAATTAGGGAGCACATACCCACGCACCCTTTTGGGAAAAAAATAAATAAGCCACAATAAAATCCAACCAGCTAAAGAACTGCTACATGTCCAATGCATGTAAAGATACAACTCGTGGCTGGGCATGATGGCTCACGCCTGTAATCTCAACACTGTGGGAGGCTGAGGCCGGTGGAGCACTTGAGGCCAGGAGATTGAGACCAGCTTGGCCAACATGGCGAAACCTCATCGCTACTAAAAATACAAAAATTAGCCTGGCGTGGTGGCAGGCACCTGTAATCCCAGCTACTTGGGATTACAGTCACTGTCACCCCCTCAACACCACTCCTGATAGAACTCCTGGTGACTGTCATGGCCACAGGCTTGATCCTCCCAACAGCCTGGCCTCTGGGTTCCTGGGACCCCCTCTTCTCATAACCTTCCTCCACCTGATCTCAGCCACCCATTCCCAGGGCCAGGAGTGATTTCAAATCTGTAACAGCCAGCCTGGGAAGGAGTGGCACTGCAGACAGGTGTGACCATGCGGGTGTGCACCAACCTTGCGTTCAAGAGACTCTCTTAAACCCAGGAGGCAGACGTTGTGGTGAGCTGAGATTGCATCATTGCACTCCAGCCTGGGCCACAGAGCAAGACTGTGTCTTTAAAAAACAAAAATGATACAACTAATAACAAATAATTATAGGAATTGTGGTTACAAAAAAGAATGCGAATGTTTTAGAGTAAGATATTGTAAAATGATGATAATATAACTATAAAAACCATTAACTGAAGGGAGGGGTGAGGGAAGGGGAAGTAAGGCTCTGCATTCACGGATTCACATTTCCTCCAGGGAGCCTGCGGACCCTGCCTGAAATCAGCACAAGTCAGTGAGTAAACACTGACCATGATTTTCATCCTTTAATATTCTTCAGAGGCTTTCTTTAAAAAAAATCATAAAGAGATCGTTGAAGAAATCGTTTACTTGAAGTTTCACAATTTCTTCAAATTCTTCTTAATTTTACTTGAATGCAAAAATTAAATAGAATATGTTCATTAATCATCTTTTTTTTTTTTTTTTTTTTTTTTTTTTTTTTTTTTTTTT
>NW_016814226.1:1974955-1997454 GCF_001698545.2 Rhinopithecus bieti
TTTTTTGTATATGGAGTTTTCCTCTTGCTGCCCAGGCTGGAGTGCAATGGCACGATCTCAGCTCACAGCAACCTCTGCCTCCTGGGTTCAAGTGATTCTCCTGCCTCAGACTCCTGAGCAACTGGGATTACAGGCACCCACCACCACACCCGGCTCATTTTTGTATTTTTAGTAGAAACGGGGTTTTGCCATGTGGCCAGACTGGTCTCAAACTCCTGATTAATGATCTGCTCGCCTCAGCCTCCCAAAGTGCTGGGATTACAGGCATGAGCCACAGTGCCTGGCCCATTAGTCATCTTTTATAGTGAGATAACATCTTCAGAAAAAGTCTCCCTCTCTCCGTTCATTTGTCCAGAGTGATGCTCAAATGCTATCAGAGATGGTTACTTCTGGAGAGCAGGATGTGGCTACTTTCTACACCCTCAATATTGCTTTTTTCCTCCCTTATTTGTGTCCTGTTTGCTGAGTGTGGTGGTCACTTGAGTGTCCAGATCTCTCCCTGGGGCACATGATGGGGTCATGCACCTCCTGGTCCCCTTGATGCCAGGCATGGCCGTGTGGCTTGCTTTGGCCTATGCATGTGGCAATGAGATGTGAGAAAGTGAGAGCTGTCACTTCAGAGGAGAGGCTTTAAAGTCACTGATACGTGGGGCTGTTTGTTACTGCAGCACAACCTACATTCTCCTGACTGATACAATGAGCATGGATCATTTTATAAAAAACCATAGAGTGGTTTTTTTTTTTTTTTTTTTCCCAATGAGAAGAAGGAGAGAGGAGGAGGCAGAAAAGGAGGGAAGGAGGGAGGGAGAAAGAAAATTAGAAGCAAATATGCCAAAATGTTAATGTAATTAATTTTGTGAGGTGGAAACCTGCATCCTTGTTAGTCCTTTGAAGTGTTCGTATTTCTTTTCATTAAACATTTATTTTCATGCTCAAGAGGCCACTGCCACCTCAGCACAAAGTCCCCATGATAGATACCCAAGTCCATCTGCTGGACCAAGCCTGCCACACTGACCACCAGCCACAGACCACTCGTGGCATCTGCAGACGCTTGATACAGTCCCAGAGGAGACCCTCAAGTTAGTAGAGAGGCCGGACAGACCTCAGGCCAGACCTTCTGGGCCCTCCAGCCATGCAAGCACTGGCACCAAGCGTCTGCTCCGTCTTGCACAGTTAGCTGACCTCACAATGCAGGGGCTGCAGCCCCACTTGGCAAATGGCAAAGCTCACATCAGACTTGCCAACTTGTTCGAGGCTATATGGCAAGTAAGTGAAGTCAAATTCAAGCTCCAGGCTGGTCTCCAAGTCTCTCCATCCCTCATGACGGCAGCCGGCTTCTTGGGATGGATGTAAAGTGTCATGGCTCCCGGGCTGAGAGAGCTTCCGGGGCTGAGAGAGCTTCCAGGGCTGAGAGAGCTTCCCAGCCAGGACCTGGGTGTATTCTGGGTGGTAAAAGGACCACCGGCTAGACCTTGGGGCTGGACTGCCAAGGCCACCCTGTGAGTGTGGGCAGGGGCAGCACTGGCCCAGGGCCAAGGGGCTGCGGCAAGGCAGCCAGCACCCTGTGGGACACCAGGCATGTTGAGAGGCCCCAAGGGAGGGAGGAAAGGGGCCGTTGTATGAAAGCTGGTCACGGAGCTTCTCTCCGGGGAGACTGCCAGGATTTGCCAACACCCCTAGCCCCCTTTACCCATGGCTGGTGAGAGTGTGGCTTTCCCAGAGGTCTGTTCCTAGAGGCTCCCGAGAGGGCCAAAGAGAAGACAACAGCGCAGACAACCGAGTGGGAGACGGGCTTTGAGAGACGTGGATCGAGACCACACAGGGCCCTGGGCTGAGTCCCTTCGAGCTGAGGAATTCCTGGTGGTGAGAATTCCTGGATCAGCTCTGAGATCAGCGATGCCACACCAGGCTGGTGGAGGCAATTGTCCACTCCCCACTACCATGTCCCCCTATCTAGAACCTTCTGCAGAGCCTGAGGCACACCATGGCCTATGAGAGTGGGTGCTTTAGGGTAATCAAGGGCTGGAAGCAACTGAAAGTCACACTTGGGCCAAGGCAGGTGGAGATGGGAGAAGAAATCTCCAGGGCTGGGTTTGAGGAGCCGGTGAGGCGCCTCCAATGCTGGCATCCCAGCAAGAGGAGACCAGGAAAGTCAGGTGTCAGAAAGTCACCAGGAAGCGGGGCCACCAAATTAGAACCAGGCGAGGAGCTGGGATAACCACCCCTGCGCCCAGCCCGTCTCACCTCACTGCATGCTAACATGGTGGAGAAGAGAACACCCATAGCACAGATGAGGACACTGAGGCTCAGGGAGAAGCCAGATGTCCCCAAGGTCACCGAGCGCCAAGAGTGGGGCCCAGTCTGTACTTCTAGGCCCGAGGTGTGGTGGAAGGGTCCCAGGCATGGCTGTGACTGCGGGAGCCTCCCTCTGTCAGTGCCAGTTCCCTCACCCACTTGAGGTCCTCCTGAGAGGCCGCCCCACCTGGCCGTGCAAGGAGGAAGCAGCAGAGACCTAAACAGTCATACCTCCCTCCCGGGCCTGCGGTAAGGATAAGTGAGGACCCATACCCGGACTGGAGCTGCTCACCCCCAACAGCAGGGCTGGCGTCCTTGTCTGACAACAGCTGCCCGACTGCCTCCATGAACTGGGAGGCAAAAGACACCTCCTTCCACATCCTGATAGGCCGTCCCGCCTGTGGTCACACTGCTGCCAGCCCAAGTCCTCGCAAGGCCCTGCCCCCCTCTGCAGCAGGCAGGCCCCCAGCTCAGTCCCCTGTCCTTAGTCAGAGACTCTGAGACCCCAGCACCCCCTCCAGGCAACCAACCTCCAAATTGTGGCTGCAGCTCTTTGAGGCTGTATTTGCAGGCAACTTCAGAGCTAAAAATCTCAAGGCAGGTTAGAGGGGAGCAGGGGTGCCCCTCCTTTTCCATCCTGCTGTTATGGCCTCACCCTGGCACCAGGATGTCCTGCTCACTGCATCTGGGTGTGCAGATGGGAAGGAGATGCTGATACGGGGGCAGAAACAAAGTAGCAGGCAGCAGCCAGCACATGGGAAGCAGTGGGGAGCAGGCGCCACCACAGGGCCCCCCTGTGGGCAGTGGCCATGGTGCTCCAGCTGGCAGAGGCGCCCACCTGCTTTGTGTTGAGAGGTGCAGCTAATCCAAGCCCTTGACTCTCAGATGGGGGCAGGGAGAGGCTGACGTTTATTGGGGTCCACTCACACGTCTCCGCCGACACCTGGTACCCCACCTACCACTGCAGGGAGGGACTGCAGCCCGACTTTCCAGAGGGCACCGAGGCTCTGAGAACAGGGCGTGGGGGGCTACCTCAGACGGTGAAGCCGGCAAGTCATAGAACAGGATGTGAGAGCCCAGGTGGGGGAGTTGGGAGGATTCGGGGAGAGAATCCTGCTCCTGCCCCCTCCCCTGCGGGGTCTCCTGGTGCCTCTGTTATAAAGCAGCACAAACCTCATGGCTTCATAAAGTCCAAATGTATTCGCTTCCAGTTCTGGAGGTGAGGAGTATAAAATCAGCTTCATGGGGTTAAAGGTGGGGTACCTGGGCCGGGCGCGGTGGCTCAAGCCTGTAATCCCAGCACTTTGGGAGGCCGAGACAGGCGGATCTCGAGGTCAGGAGATCGAGACCACCCTGGCTAACACGGTGAAACCCCATCTCTACTAAAATACAAAACTAGCCGGGCGAGGTGGCGGGCGCCTGTAGTCCCAGCTACTCGGGAGGCTGAGGCAGGAGAATGGCGTAAACCCGGGAGGCGGAGCTTGCAGTGAGCTGAGATCTGGCCACTGCACTCCAGTCCGGGCGACAGAGCGAGACTCCGCCTCAAAAAAAAAAAAAAAAAAAAAAGGCGGGGTACCTGATGGCAGGGCTGGTTCCTCCTGGAGGCCGCAGGGGAGAATCCATTCCTCGCCCTTTCCAGCTTCTAGAGGTACCTGCATCCCTCAGCTCCTGGCCCCGCACCTCTCCAGCCTCTGCTTCCTCCTCTCTGACTCTGACCCTCCTGCCTCTCTCCTAGGAAGACCTATCTTTGTGATCACATTGGGCCCACCAGACAATCCAGGCCAATCTCTCCATCTTCAGGTCCTTGCCTGAATCCCACCTGACAAGTCACTTTGACAATGGGAGGCAGCATAGCCATATGTTTGGGGGTTAGGACAGCTGGATGTGGGGCATCATCCAGCTAATCACAGCTGTGGAGCCCAGGTGGGAGGGATAGCAAGAGCTGACCTCACGGGGAGACATAGGATCAGCATGCACACACCATCAGCGCCCCCACTCCTAACCCCACCAATGCAGGGTGTGGGGACACAACCAGGCTGCCCTGTGACCTGTGACCACTGGGAGAGGGCTTGGCCCTCACAGACGCTGACCCTGAAGGCACGGTGGGCCTGCCCACAGCAGCCAGAGGCCAATGTTCAGGTCTCTAAATTGGGGAGAGGACAGCATGTGTCTCCCAGCTGTGTGGGGAGGACACAGAGGACAGCCCAGAGCAGGGCTCCGTTTCCTTCATGTGCTGGGGCTGTTCTCAGAGACCGCCACGTGCAGAGAAGCAGAGATCAATAGCTCCCGGGTCCCCACTGGTGTGGGGAATCTGGACATTAGTAGCAAGCACTTGGGTTTGATTTGGGGCAACTTCTCACTCAAATGCACTCTTCTAGAAGAACTTTTCATGCAGAGGCATGGCAGGGGCGGTTTTTTTATACTGAGGTTCTGGGAGTTGTAATGGTATATTTAGGAATCACTTGACCATCACCCTGAGGTTTGACACCTCTCCCATGCCCCTGCCCTGCCCACACCCGGACACAGGGAGCCTACCTCCACACTAGGGCAAGCCCAAGTCCCTGTTGGGAAGGGAACTTGCCTCCTCCCATGGCTGTCCCACCAAGACCAGCTCCATGCTAGGGCCTCAGACCCATGGTTCCCCCACCCAGCAGAGCCGGTCAGCAGACTGGAGCCAGCCCAGGCCTGAGCCCGCTCTCCTCCAGGCTGGCCAGCCCCTCCACCATCCCTCAGGGGACACTGAACTCTCAGGCCCCCTCCTGTAGCAAAGCTTCCAACCTCCTCCATTTATGGAGAAAATGATTTCCTGATCAAATATTCATGGGCCTGCCAAGCTTAAAATAGGATCAAAAGGAAGGAGGGCAATTTTTGTCCAGCACAAATGCTTGATGAGGTGACGTGAAACCACGGGGCTAGCTTCTCCCTGCTGTCCCTCTGCCCGTCCCCCACACCACCAAAGGCCCCGAGACACTGAGCAGGGTAGGCCTCACAAGCATGTGAGCTGTGCAACTACCCAGGGCCTGTGCAGTGCTTAGCACTCTGTGGTTTGTGACAATTCCTTTTGTTCGTTTGTTTTGAGACAGGGTCTTGCTCTGTTGCCCAGGCTGGAGTGCAATGATGTAAAATTGGCTGACGGCAGCCTCAACCTCCTGGGCTCTAGCAATCCTCACACCTCAGCCTCCAGAGTGGCTGGGACTACAGGCACACACCACCACCCCTGGCTAATTTTTGTATATTTTGTAGAGACAGGGGGTGGTCTCCTTATGTTGCACAGGCTGGTCTTGAACTCCTAGCCTCAAGAGATCGGCCTGCCTCAGCCTCCAAAAGTGCTGGGATTACAGGAGTGAGCCACCATGCCCAGCCTGTGACATTCCGTAGCAAGAGGCCTGCACTTTCTTTTCTTTTTTTTATTATTATTATACTTTAAGTTCTAGGGTACATGTGCATAATGTGCAGATTTGTTACATATGTATACTTGTGCCATGTTGGTGTGCTGCACCCATCAACTCGTCAGCACCCATCAATTCGTCATTTATATCAGGTATAACTCCCAATGCAATCCCTCCCCCCTCCCCCCTCCCCATGATAGAAGGCCTGCACTTTCATGCCGACCGCACCCCACCAGTGATGCAGTGGTCCTGGCTGTCCGGGAGACACTTGCCCTCCAGACTCTGAGGACACAAATGCAGTCCTCTCAGACTGGGCACAAGGAAGGTGAGAACCATAGTGTCCAATGTGCTATCACCTCATTTCATCCTTAACCAGCCCTTCGAGATCAAAACAACATTCACAGAACAAAGGCCTTCATCCCTGTGTACTGGACACCCACTGTGCATGGCAGGCACCCAGGTCACCTTGAAAGACCTCCAACAGCCTTGGAGTTGTGGGGATGGGGCATGTGGTGAGGGGACCACAGAGGCTGAAGACAGGGGCCAGGACCAGGCCAGCAACCACAGCAACAAGTGACTGGATTCTAGAGTGACAGGACCACTCTTTGTCGGTGGCTGCAGGCCCAGGATCCCTCTGCACTCCTCTGTTTCACATACCCTGTGTCCAGTTGATCAGAAAATACCGTCAGGTCTACTTACAGATTTCTTTAGAATCCAGTCACCTGTGGCCAGACACGGTGGCTTACGCCTGTAATCCCAGCTACTTGGGAGGCTTAGGCAGGAGAATCGCTCGAACCAGGGAGGCAGAGATTGCAGTGAGCCGAGATGGCACTGTTGCACTCCACCCTGGGCAACAAGAGCAAAACTCCATTTCCAAAAAAAAAAAAATTCCAGTCACTTGTCAACCATGTTCCCTGGCCTGGCCCAGGTCCCTGTCTTCAGTCTGGGTTGTCCCCTGACCCCCCGCCATCCCCAGCCTCTCTCCAGCCATGGCCCACAGTGTAGCCACATCTCAGGGGCCAACCACTCCCTCCTCACCTACTCAGAGTAAAGCCACAGTTTGCAGGAGACCCTGACACCCCACTCCCTCCCGCCCCCTCCCGTCTGCTAGGCAGCCTCAAAGCTCCCTCCCTTACCTCCCCCTTGGGACTGACCTGGAAGGGAAGAAGCCAGATCATGGAGGACCTTATAGTCCCCACAAGGACGTGGCTTTTTCCTGAACAAGATGCAGCTGCTTGCATGGGACTCGGGCGTTAAGGGGTGGCGGGTGCTGTGGCAGGGAGCACATAGCAGGGGGTGCAGGACAGCAGGAAGACCTGTTGGGGATGTTGCAACAATCCAAGTAAGCCATGCGGACGGCTCAGCCCAGGGCGAAGATTGTGCAGGCAGGAAGATGGGGCCCGATTCTGGCTGTATTTTACAGACGGATTTGCAAGTGGGTCACCTGTGGATATTGGGGAGAGGGAGACATCAAGGACGACCCGCAGATTTTTGGTCTGAGCCACTGGAAGGTTGGAGCAGGTCTAGGGGGACAGCAGGGGTTGGGGGGGCCCTGGGAGTCCACCCCCAGGCACCCAAATGGGGACATGGAGCTGGCAGTGATGTGTGAGTTTAGGAGTCAAGGGAGAGATGTGGGCTGGAGATGGGCTCAAAGGCTGCCAAGTGCATGTGAGCCGGGTAGCTGGAGGGGCTCCCAGGGAGGAGTGAGAGAGCGGAGAGCAGGGACCTGAGGGCTGGGCCTGCGGGGCGTGACTGTGGTCAGAGGTCACGGAGATGGGAAAAGCAGCAGCAAGAACCAGCAGGGGAGGGCCAGAGCCAGGCAGTGAGTTGTAAAGGCTGGTGTTTGGCGGGGTTTGGGGAGGGGGAAGAATGATTCAGGAGAAGCAGCATGCAGTGAGGGGAAGCCTTGTCCCAGCTCCAGGCCCAGGAAAGGGGGCGTGGGAGGGGAAAAGAGATCCCCTGGAGGGCCGCTACGCACGCAGGGTCTTCAGGGACAGTGCGTGAGAGATGAAGGAGAGAGTCAAGAGAAGAGGGTGAAAATCAAGAATTTTGCTGATAGGCCAAGCAAGGTGGCTCACGCTTGTAATCCCTGTACTTTGGGAGACTGAGGTGGTGGATCACCTGAGGTCAGGAGTTCAAGACCAGCCTGGCCAACATGATGAAACTCTGTCTCTACTAAAAATACAAAAAAATTAGCTGCTCATGGTGGCACACACCTGTAATGTCAGCAACTCAGGAAGCTGAGGCAGGAAAATCGCTTGAACCCAGGAGGCAGAGTTTGCAGTGAGCCGAGATCAAGCCACCGCACTCCAGCCTGGGCAACAAGAGGAAAATTCCATGTCAAAAAAAAAAAGAATTTTGCTGATAAAACACTTGCTGAACTAGTGAACGAGTGAATGAATGATGAACCACAAGTTTGGAGAATGAAATAACAGCACCCGCCCCCACCCGGGCCAACCCCAGCCTTTCCCCGTCCCCAGAGCCCCTCTGATGGAGCCTGGGCAGCCATGCTGTCATTTAGGCTGTTTTTTCTGGTTGTTATCCCATGCAATTGCTTGCAGCTTCTCCTAGGAGACCACCAAATGATGACGCAAATGTCACCCTGCTCCGCGGCGGAAGCAATCACCGCGGCTGTTTGTGTGGATCTGCTCAGCCATCACTCTGCCCTCTGCCTGATGGAGCAGCCCCTCTCACCAGGGTCATTTAACAGCCAGGCTGACATTTATACGGCAGGCAGTTAGCGGCAAGGAAATGAGACTCGCGCCCCGTTCCTGACAGCTTCCCACTTGACACAGACGGGGTCACGCTTGAGTGTGCCGGTAATCTCTCCTTGCCAGAAGTTGGGACAGTGGGGGTAGGGGAGCTGCTAGCGGGGGGCACAGGAGGGTGCCTGGGAAGCTTCTGGCGGGTGATTGTGATTCCGTCACCATCCGACATGAGCCCTTCTGCTGCTTCTCCCATGGAACAGCCTCTTGTTATTCTGAAACACACTCTTACATTTATTGTCTAATATGATAGAGAGGACAGCGTGGCCCTCTCCCTTCATCCCTTAGGGTGAATATCCCAGGGGCATTTGCAGGTTGTACCCGGAGAGTCCTGGGATACTCACCCTTAGGGATGAAGGGAGAAGGAGGCTCATTCCCCTGTTCTGACCTGTACCGGCCCTGGCTTACTAACAGGTGGGGTTGCTGGCCCCGCTTGTGGGAACTGCCCCTGTAACCCTGCAACCCGGCCTGCAGCTACTTGGACCAGCACAGCAAAACGACACCCTGAAAACCCGAGAGAACAAAGCTGATTGTTCGGCCCGTTAGCCCGGGACCCAGTGCCCCTTCTCCACCGTCACACCCAGCAGAGGGGCACCAAATCCCACCCCTTCGACAGCATCGGCCAGCAGGACTCTGGCCAGCTTTGGTGGACAGTGAGCAGCACCCGGGACGGTGCCCACTGCAGGCCCATAGCGGTGGCCTCTGCGACTTTAGTGGGGTCACCAGCCACCACAGCAGCACAGGGCAGCCTTTGTCCCCCTTAGGACAAAGGCTGGGAAGGCCACTTGGGCCATGCTTTTCCCCTGCTGGCTCTATCCGGCGAGAGGCTGGTACCGGGTGAGGCTGGGGACAAGCAGGGCCCCAGGAGCCAAAAGGCCAGACTGGGAGAGCACAGCCTCCTACCCAGGGAGCTCAGCCCAGCAACATGGGAGCAGCCCTGCACGGAGAGGAAGAGGGCCTGGCCCGGGGACACACAGGCAACTTGGTACAGGCCGGGACTGAGAGCACTCAGGAACGTGGGCAGCTGGGGAAGGGAGGGCGTGCGTGCTCAGGCAGGGGCAGGAGGCTGAGGGGTCGGATGAGGGAAGCACCAACTGTGTGCTCATTCAACCTTTACATCACCGCCCTCCCCAGATGAGGAGGCTGAGGTGGGAGTCAGGGGCTTGCCTGACACAATGGCCTAGGACAGGTCCTAGTGGATGCGCAGCTGCCCATTCCTGCCCATAGCCCACACATCTGCACGCACCCTGCATTCCCAGCACTGGGCTCCCGGCTCCCTCTGAAGTGGTCAGGAGTCATCTGTGCACCCCCTGGGCCCCACTCTATCCCCCTCTGGGGTCATCAGAACAAGCAGGGGTGCTTTCCAAAGTAGGCTATGGGCTTCCACGCCACCAGGTCACACCAACCCGAAGGGGCCCTGATGAGGGTGTGGAGGCTGCCACCAGGAAGCCCCTCTGCGTCAGCCCCCTGCCGTGAGAGCCTGGCCAAGTCCTCTCACCTCTGGCAGCCTCAGTCCCCCACCTGTAGGACGGGGCCATTAGAGGATCTACATCCAGGACATTGTGAGGACTGGATGAGCCAACGTCTGAGGCAGTGCATTGAGAAATGCCAGGTGCCGGGCAGATGTGGGGGATTGTTCCTAGGACTGGGCGGTTGCCATGGTGACGGGCACTCCGTGTTTAGCGGGTAAACATTCCCAACCCACTGGAGCAGCTGTTCCTGTCTCATCTGACATCTCGAAACAGGCACGGCCTCGGCACGGCAGTGATGGGAAGGTGGAAACAGTGTGTCTGGGTTGAGTGCAGAGCACCCCATCCAAGGGGAGGCTCTTTAAGGCTCCTTCCTCCAGAGCACGCTGGAAAGAGGCCCTGCTGTTAGCTGCTGCCTAGAACCTTCCCCCAGGACCATAACTCACCCTGTTTAGTGCTGCTTAGACCCAGACACAATCCCTTCCCATATCTCCATCTCCACCTGGGACAGAATGTCTCCCCTGTGTCTCCCGGGGCCGTGAGGTGACCCAGTCCCTGTCCCTCAGTGAGAGGAGCCCACCCATGCAGAGATTGAGGGAAGGAGGTCCTGACAATGCAGTGAGCTCAGAGCTGGGGGGCAGACACCAAGTTCTCTAGGGCCCTGACCATGGAAACTTCCAGATCCTGGGTTTATGGAAAACAGCTGCCAAGAGGGAGAACTTAGGATCCTGCAACGTGCGTTCCCCTGCTCCCCACCCTGGATCATCATCACCCAACTTCCCTGCTGTAAAACAGGGATAATTCATGCTCTACAAACCTGCAGCACCAATGAGACCAAGACCACAGGCGTGAAAGGCACAGTGCCCGGCCCCAGTTCATGTCAACAAACTGTAGCCAGATGAAGGTGGTTTTGTGAATCCTGCGAGGCTGCTGGTGGAGGGGAAAGCATCACTAAGCCCATTTCGTAGACTTGGTAATTCATGTGTTCCAGATATGCTCACTGAGACCTCTCAGGTGGCAGGGCCTTCCAGGTGGGCCCTGAAGACTCAGCAACAAATGGCCAGCCCCACCCCACCAGGGGACAGAGGAAGCCTGGACAGACACACAGACCCAGTGTGCTTCACAAACGGACGCCAGAGGGACATCGGAGCACAGTGGACTGTGAGTACCTATTATAAGCCAAGCTCAGAGGAGCCGTTCTGCCTCTGTCATCAGAAGTCCTAAGACATCATCAAGGAAAAAAAAGAAAGGAAAAGAAGGAGATGAAGAGGCTGCTAAGAAGAGGAAGAGGAAGGAGGGGAGAAGAGGAGGAGAAAGGAGGGGAGAAGAAAAGGCAGGTTCCCAGAACCTCCATATTTCCAAAGTGAGCTCATCTTTGGACCCACAGCCCAGTCATCTCCCTGGGGAGGCAGCGTCGGGAGCTGAGAAGCCAGAGAGGAGGTTTCCTGAGCACCGGGGACACTCAGGCATCTCCCCCACCCCTGGCCATGGGGGAGGTGAGGGAGTCCTTTGCCTTGACCTTAGCCTAGTGAGAAGGCATGATGCGTTCCCCACAGTTTGGGGGGCACAGCAGGTGCAAAGACCCTAGGGTGGTGCTCTGCCCGCCTGGGGACCAGTGAGTCCTGGGGTGGAATCAGTGGTGTGGGGAGGCCCTGGGGAGGGTGACGAGGCCAGGAGCCGGAGCTCAGGCCCTGAGGCCCCCAAAGACCACAGTGAAGATTTGGGGAGCAGCTGGAGAGTGCGGAGGCCATGTGGCAGGGCCTGCTGTGTACCCCAACAGGCCACTCTGACCACTGAGTGGAGGAGACAGCCGGGGTTAAGGGTGGCAACAGGGCCCCTGCAGTGAACACAGTGTGGCCACACAGAGGCTGAGCACTGGCTCCCCTGGGGTACTCAGAAGCCGGGACCCATGGGACTGGTTGAGAGCTGAGGACCCTGAGGCCCAGGGAGGGGACATGGCCTCCCTCCAGCCCTGGGCACTCTTTTCCAGATGAGTGGGACCCAGGTTGCAAACCCTGGCAGAGACAGGATGCTTCTGCCAGCCTATTTGCAAATTGTGTTTTATTAGTTGAAAATGATCAGCTCTGTAGCTTCAAAACCTCGAAGACTTTGATTCCCGCCTCTCGTGGAAAAACACCAAATGGCTGTGAGTTAGAGCAGGAAGGGGGAGGGAAGTTGGGTTCTGGGGTGCCCAGGCCCGGGCAGCTCCAGGACTCAGGGCTCCCCTTGGCTGGAGAGCCTCCAGCTCTCCCAGTCCCTGGCCTCAGGGGGTCAGAACCTGGTGAGACTTTTGTGCAGGCTGAATAGGGGGAGTCCCACCAACGCAGCAGGTGACGGAGTCTCGCCTTGTCACACAGGCTGGAGTGCAGAGGTGTGATCTCGGCTCACTGCAACCTCTATCTCCCGGGTTCAAATGATTCTCCTGCCTCAGCCTCCTGAGTAGGTGGAATTACAGGCACATGCCACCACACCTGGCTAGATTTTTTTGTATTTTTACCCATGTTAGCCAGGATGGTCTTGATCTGCTGACCTCAAGTGATCTGCTCACCTCGGCCTCCCAAAATGCTGGGATTAGGATTGCAGGCGTGAGCCACCGTGCCCGGCCAGCAGGTGTTCTTTTGTTTTTTGTTTTTTTGTTTTTTTGTTTTTTACCACAGGGGCTCACTGAATGCCTCCTTCGTGCTAAGGACTGTCCCAGAGTGTTGATGAGGAAAGCCACACCCAGCCTTGGCCTTGCGGAGCTTGTAACTCAGTGCAGGGGACAGACAGAGGAACACGGAAATGTCACACAGAATCCGCACCATCGTGAGTCCCACAAGGACAGTAGGTGCCTCCAGGAAAGCAACCTTGACAGAGCAGTCACAGGGGGCTCTCTGAGGAAGAGGGCTCTCAGCTGAGACCTGAAGGCTCAGAAGAACCAGCGTGTGCAGAGAAAAAGCCGCAGCAGCCGGCGGTCACACGCGTGGGCCGGAGCATCGGCAGAGCCGGGTCACACAGGTCAACCCTTCGTTTCCAAAGGGCGTCCCCACCCGCCTTCTCACGTGATCCTGTAGGGAAATGTGTTTTTAATCCCCATTTTACAGATAAGGAAAGTCGAGGCTCTGGGAGGTGAAATGACCCCCATAAATCTCAGCACCGGACCCACTCCCAGGACTGTGTCCCTCTACGTGAAACCAGCCCACTCTCTCCAGGAGCTCCCAGACTTAGCCCAGAAGAGAGTTTCTCCTCCTCCCCCTTGGCCACTTGGAGAAGCACCAGCTTAGCCAAGCCATGGCTGGGACAAGGACTAGAACGTCTGGCTACCTCCTCTCTCTGGGGCAACTGCAGCAGCCCCTGGCCAGCCTCCCTGCATCTTCTCAACCCTGACCCAAGGCAATGGGGAGGTCTTCTCCAAACAGAAGCACTGCTGGCAACAGAATTGAGCTGAACAGGGAAGACATGGCCCCATCTCTGCACTCACACGCTGGGGGAACTTGGCCAAATTGTGTCCCCAGCTTCCTATGCTAGTTAACAAACTACCACAAACTTCACAGCTTCACACGACCCTCGTGAGCTGGCAAATGTGCAGGTTGTAAGTCCAGCCTCAGCATGACTGCGTCTCTACCCAGGGTCTCAACAAGGCTAAAATGGGCCAGGCTCAGTGACTCATGCTTGGAATCCCAGCACTTTGGGAGGCTGAGGTGGAAGGATCACTTGAGCCCAGGAGTTCAAGACCTGCCTTGAACTTGCAATATAGCAAGACCCCACCTCTACAAAAAATAAAAATTATCCAGGCATGATGGTGCATGCCTGTGGTCCCAGCTACTCTGGAAGCTGAGGTGGGAGGATGGCTTAAGCCCAGGAGGTGGAGGCTGCAGTGAGCTCTGATTGCACCGCTGTGCTCCAGCCTGGGCAACAGAGCCATACCCTGTCTCTAAAAAATAAATAAATAATAAAAATAAATAAAATACGCCAGGTGCGGTGGCTCATGCCTGTAGTCCCAGCACTTTGGGAAGCCGAGGCGGGTGGATCACGAAGTCGGGAGATCGAGACCATCCTGGCTAACACAGTGAAACCCCATCTCTAATAAAAATATAAAAAATTAGCTGTGGTGGTGGGTACCAGTAGTCCCAGTTACTCAAGAGGCTGAGGCAGGAGAATCGCTTGAACCCGGGAGGCAGAGGTTGCAGTGAGCCGAGATCTCACCATTGCATTCCACATTGGGCAACAGAGTGAGATTCCATCTCAAAAAAATAATAATAATTAAAATAAAAGAGTGATGATGATGATGATGATGATGATGATAACAATAAACAAAGTCTAAAATCAAGGTGTCTTCCTGCTGTGTTCTCATCTGGAGCTCAGAAGCCTGTTCTAGCCTCAGCTGCATGTGGCGGAATCCAGGCCCTCCAGGTGTGGAACTGAGTCCCTGTGTTCTTGCTGGTCAGAGCCTCCCTTGGTTGCTAAAGGTGCCAGCACTCTTTGCCATGTGGCCCCTCCATCTTCAAAGCCAGCCTTGGAGAAGCTCTGACATGTCAAATCCTCCTGTACTTTGAATCTCTCCCACCATGAGAGCCCAGTCCCTTCACAGTCTCACCTGATCAGGCCAGGCCCACCAAGGCCATCACCACCTTTTTTTGAGACAGGATCTCAGTTTGTCACATAGGCTGAGTGCACTGGTGCAGTCATGGCTCACGGCAGCCTTGGCTTTCTGGGCTCAAGCAATCCTCCTGCCTCAACCTCCCAAGTAACTGGGACTACAGGTGTGCAGCATGACACCTGGCTAATTTTTAAATTTTTTTGTAGAGATGGGGCCTTGCCATTTGCCCAGGCCGGTCCCAAACTCATGAGCTCAAGCAATCCTCCCGCCTCGGCCTCCCAAAATGTTGGGACTCCAGGCATGCACCACCACGCCCTGCCTAATCATCCTCTCTCTTAAGGACAACTGATTGGGGTCTTAACTACATCTGCAAAACCCTTTCACAGCAGCACCTAGATTTGTATCTGATTGAGTAACTGGGAGGAGGATGTGTCCATCAGGGGCGGAAATGTGGAGGACATGTCAGCATTCCACCCAGCACATCCCCCTCTGAGGGGATGCTGGACCCTCAAGATCTGTCCTCCTTCTGCCCTCCCTTCCCAACCTGCTTTGCAAATACAAAAAAGCCAGATGCAAGTATCCACAGTCAGTGAATGACATCCGCACACGCACACACTTTGTATCTCTATAGAACTCCCCTCATTTCTTTTGAGGGCTGGGAGAAAATAAGTCCCAACACTTAGAACCCTCCAGAGCTCTCAGCAGCCATGAAGCTCCAGACCAGCTAGAAATGGTCTCTCCCACTTCAGCATATGCTCAGGGCCTTGGAGCAATTGCTACATAGCCCAAGCAGAACCTTCTTTAAGGACTAATTTTTTATTATTATTATTTTTGAGACTGAGTCTTGCTCTGTTGCCCAGGCTGGAGCACAGTGGTGCTAACATGGCTACTGCAGCCTCGACCTCCCAGATTCAAACGATCCTCCCACCTCAGCCTCCTGAGTAGCTGGGACTACAGAAGCCACCACCACGCATGGCTAATTATTTTTTGTAGAGACGGGGTTTCACCATGTTGCCCAGGCTGGTCTCAAACTCCTGGGATCAAGTGATTGTCCCACCTTGGCCTCCCAAAGTGATGGGATTACAAGCATGAGCCACCATGCCTGGCCAGTATTTCTAAATTATGATATATGGGTGGGCGCGGTGGCTCACACCAGTAATCCCAGCACTTTAGGAGGCCGAGGCGGGCAGATAACTTGAGGTCAGGAGCTTGAGACCAGCCTGGCCAACATGGTGACACCCTGTCTCTACTAAAAATACAAAAATTAGCTGGGCGTGCTGGCGTATGCCTGTAGTCCCAGCTACTCAGGAGGCTGAGGCAGGAGAATAGCGTGAACCCGGGAGGCGGAGGTTGCAGTGAGCCGAGATCTTGCCATTGCATTCCACATTGGGCAACAGAGTGAGACTCTATCTTTAAAATAAATAAATAAAAAGAGTTTGCTCAGGCTGCCATAGCAAAGTACCACAGGCTGGGACTTAAGCAACAGAGATTTATTTCCTTACACCGAGATCAAGGTGTCAGCAGTGTTGGTTTCCCCTGTGGCCTCTCTCCTTGGCTTGTAGATGCCACCTTCTCCCTATGTCCTCACATGGTCGTCCCACACTAATATGTCTGTGTCCGAATCCAGTAGGACTGGTGTCCCTATCACCTTCTCTTCTAATAGGGACACTGGTCCTGTTGGATAAGGGCCTGCCCCAGTGACCCCATTTAACTTTAATCGCCTCTTTAAAGACCTTGTCTCCAAATGCAGTCACGCTCTGAGGGCCTGAAGATGATGACTTCAGCATAGAGTTGGTGGGGCCTGGGGACACGGTTCAGCCTGTGGCACACAACTCCTCATTGTTCCAGAAATCTCTAACGTACATACGAATGTTCAATTCTTATTACCATTGGCTCTCCGACAGTTGCAATCGAGGGAGCTCCCGAGCAGGCCACAGACGCAGAACGGTTCCGTTACAAACAGGCCAGCATAGAAGGCCAAGGATCCTCCTTTTACAAGGAGGGAAAAAATGGTTTTTTGTCATTCGCACATAAGGATAACTCACAGACTCAGTTTCACAACTTTAACCATGAGTCACAAGTTAGCACAGGACACAAAAACCCACTGGGCGGCTGCAGCAGCTCCAGAAACGCGGAGCTCCGCGAGCCCCGGAGACCTCAAGGGGCTGCTCTCTGCTCTGGCCGCGCAAGATGCATTTCGGGAGTGATTTTCACTCATTGGAATTGCAAAAGATCAACAGAGAGGACACTGCCTGCGATGGAAAAGACACACAATATACACACGCGGTGAAGATGAGACGCAGGGGCCCTCCCAAGCCTGCGGTCAGGAGCCCACCAAACCAGAATCTTGGAACCCATGATCAAGCGGTGGGTGCTGCCATTGCTGAAGACAGCAGGACCCTCAAGGCAAACAGACCCACACGGGCAAAAAACGAAAAGAGAGGCCCAGATTCCCTGTGTCTGCCACCCAGCGGGAAGCCCAGGGGACCACCGAAGCTGCCTCCCCCAGAAATACAGCAGCCAGGCTCCAATCAGAGGCACGTGTCAGAAACCACACACATACACACACACACAGAGTACATGCCACATATCACACACATGCACCACACACATCATACACACACCACACACATCACATACCACACACGTCACACACATACACCACACACACCATACACCACACACATCACATGGCACACAGCACACACACCATACACATCACATACACCACACACCACCACCAGGCCACACAGCCACATATCACACACATACACCACACACACCATACACCACATGTTACACACACATGCACCACACACACATACACACACATACCATGTAGCACACATGATACCATACACACATCATGCGCCACCACGCGCGCGAGCACACACCACCATGTACGCACATACATCAAGACACCAGCACCACACAGACACATCACACACACGCCAGGCACATCACACACACCAGTATACCACAGATAACACACAGACACCCCACAACACACCACACATCACATACAACACCACACATCATACCACATACCACACATCACACACACATTAACACACACACCACATACCAGCAGTATAACACACACACACACACATCACATACACATCACACATCACACACACACACATCACACACACATCAACACACACACACCACACACACAACACCATGATTACCACAAAAACGAGAGATGAAATAACACACCACTATCAGTTAATCCTTACACACAGAGTAACACAAGCACCTTACATCTAGCTGCATGGAAATTCGCACCTCTCTACGCGGCGAAGGTATAACGAGCAAAAAATAGAGAGAGTGCACAGAGAGCCCACAAGATGCACTTCTGAGGCCACACACACAGCCCCACGGGCTGGAGCCTCAGTCCCACAGGCATGTAGAGTGTGTGTGTGTGTGTGTGCGCGGTTTCTGACATGTTTGCCTCTGACTGGAGCCCAGCTGCTGTATTTCTGGGGGAAGTGGCTTCAGTGGCCCCACAGGCTCCCTGCTGGGTGGCCGACACAGGGAATCTGATCCTTGCCAGAGGATCACATCCAGCAGTGGACGATACCCAGAGAAACCGTTTACGTCCAGAGAAGGTTTAAGACGTCTTGACCAATAAAACTCACAGCAGGTGTTTAAAGGGAAAAAACAAGCCCCGAGATCGCCAGGTGTCCTGGGTTCACTGCTTGAGACGGAAGAGGTGCGGCGAGGATCGTATTTGCAAAGGTTGCCAAAGGTCTGCAGACGCCCAGCACCAAAAGGCAGGGCCGTCAGGGGAAGCAGCGGGCTCTGCGAAGGCTCCAGGTGTCCTCTACTTGGGAGACTGGAACCAGACGGGCAGCCTTTTGTGCTGTCACTGTGGTTTGGGGATGAGATGTTCCATCTCTGCTGCAAGCTGCCACTTTTTCCTCCTTCCTGAGGGTGGGGTGTGATGACCACACTTACTCAGCTGGAAGGAGGGCAACTTGTCAGTTTTGATTTCGTGAAGACCAAGGAAGAAAAGCTGTGAGATGCTGTTTCTGGGCAAAGGGATATCGCTGTTCATTCAGCAAATACCCGCTCGTCTCCCAGATGCCGAGCACAGCGGGAGCACCCAGAGAGAGAGAGCGCCTGGAGGGGAGGCTCTGGACGGGATGGATTTCCCACCAGTGGATCGTAGGCAGTCTGGAATTCGAGATGTCACCTCCTGGACTGCTAAATCTCACCCAATTTAGCCCACCAAGTCTATTTGGGAAACTGAGGCCCAGAGGAAGAAAGCAATGTGCCCTTTGTCATCAAGTGAGGTAGCGGCAGGAGCAGGGTGGTGCTCGGGCTTGCTGTTGTCCAGCCCAATGAGCTGGCCACGGTGGCGCTGGGCCTCTCAGAGCAGGGCACCATCCCCCAGGGGCTGTGGGCAGCACCTCCCCAGCCCGGGAATGGAAACAGCTAAATTCTCACTTAGCAGCAGGATGCTTCTGGGCCTCATTACGATGGTGCAGATTAATATTTATCATGCAATTATTCATCTTTGTAATTGCTAGTATTTCAAAGGGAGTGCAGAGGCTTTCATTAGAATACTTGGAATGTTATTTAGACGAAATGTCAAAATGAACGGCGTCCCTCTCCCCACTGCAGCCCCCGTGTTCAGCTGCCCCTAGAAGGCTCCCAGCACCGGGGTCCACACAGCCATGCAGCTGCCACTTCCAGGTGCTGGCTTGGGGTTTGGGTCCATTTGTTAGAAATCTTAACTTCTGGAAACTGGGGGCATCTGAAGCCAGAAACTCGAGACTCAAAGGGCCTGGGGCCATGGGACTCCATGAAGATGAGCAGCAGAGCCTCTGAGGGCAGAGACAGGACATTGTCATCAGGAGCCCACGCGTCTTGCTGCCCCTCTGCAGCCACCTGGCCGACCTCCCTGCCCCGCTCCCTCACTTCTGCCGGCCACAGGCAGCTTGTGGCTTTCCTCCCTTCCCCCCCTCCTACCTGAGGGCAGATCCCCTTACGCCCCGCCTCCATGCCCACCAGGTGCGCCCACCAGGGCGCTACCCTCCTACCGCCATCCAGCAAACATTTTAAGGTGTCTCTTGCCCTTTGAGGTCCATAGAACACTTTCAAATATTGGATGTTTCGTGGCATCCTAAGAGGATCAGAAGGTGGTCTTCAGTGGTAAAAAAAGCAAGATTTGGAAAATGGAGACCCCCTCGCCCAGGGGTAGCAGGGCCTAGGCCACTTGTAGCATCGACATCAGCAAACTGCCAGGGAGGAAGAGTGGAGGCTGCAGAATAGTCAGGTGCAGGCAGGGACCCAGGGAGGAGGCGAGGCCTGAGCAGGGATGGAGCAGAGGGGTGGCTGGCGGTGGGGAAGGAGGACCGGGATGGAGGAGGAGGAGGGTCAGACATGATGCCCGGCCCCAGGGAGATGGGAGGCTCAGCCTGGGGTGCACTGAGGGAGCTGGGGACTCCTTGGGGGATGCCAAGGCTGGGGATGGACAGGGGTTGCAGGAGGGCACAGGCAGAGGCTCAGATGAGAGTCGGGCTCGTGGAGATACTGGGAGCCGTCAGAATTTGAGTTGACCCAGAGAGAGGCATGGAAAGAGCGGAGGTACCCGGGACAGGCCCCAAACACACATGGCCGAGAGGAGGCCCAGGAGGGGCGTTCAGAGGGAAGGGGCCTCAGAAATGCAGCAGAAAGGAAGCTTCTAGACAGCAAAGAGGCACAGGGTCAGGTGCGGCAGGGAAGGGAGGTGTGGGTATAAATGCGGTCCCCTAAACAGGTTGAGATCCTCACCTCCAGCACCTGTGAGTATGACTTTAAAACCTTACCCAATTGAATCCGGGAGGTGGGAGAGTGTTCTGGAAACAGCAACATCCCCCACAAACGAAGTTCCAATGACTTCTTTGGGGCCCCCAAGCTCTGAAGGCTCCGGATGTCCGAGACTGGGTCCCAGCCACAGCAGCCTCTCCCGATCCTAAGGCACTGTTAGGGGACCCCTGGTGATGCCCCATTTCCCTTCCCCACCTGACTTATGCTCCCAGGACCAGCAACAACAGCTAGAGTGAGGCAGATTCCTAGAGCTCTGTGGTTTAACCCTCACAGTGGCCGGGTGGGCTGGTGTGACGATTTATGCATCTCCCAGGGAGGAAACCCACACATACCAGGGGAAGCACGACTTCTCCCAGCTCAGAGAGGCAGAGCTGAGCCCTCACCTGCTGCCTGTCAGGTCAGGCCAGCCTCCCACTCCATGACACAGCACAGACCTGACGGGACCCCTCCGTGGGGCAGGCCTAGGCTGCGATGCCAGCCCCCTCCCACTGTGTGACCTCGGGGAAGCCTCTTCCCCTGTCTGAGCCTCTGCATTCTCATCTGTAGAATGGGGATGCTCTGTCTTGCCTTCCAGAGCGTTGCTGATATCAGAATCCAGGAGTGGAACTTGGGCAGCAGAGTAGCGCCAGTGCCCTCCAGGCCAGCTCGTTCTGTCCAGGCTCCAATTCGGCAGTGGTCTCCTCCTGCCCCGATCCTCGCGTCCATCCCCCAGTTCCCCGGGTACTGTCAGTCACCATGCTAAGGATGCCCTGGGGCCGGATCCCCTTACACCCCGCCTCCAAGCCCACCAGGTGTGCCTGTCAGTGCTCCACCCTCCTGGGGCTCCTCAGACATCTGACACCTTGAACCCAGCAGGACCCCTGGAGACAAAACCCTCGTTTACCTTTCACTTAAGCAGGGCCAGAGAGCAGCAGCCTTTTTTCCCCTTGCTTTTCAACTGCTCCCAAACCAGCCCTGAAGCAGCCTGCCATGAGGCCCAGACAGCCTGTCCCATCCCAGCCCAGGCAGGATTAATATGCATGTATGGTAATCAGCGAAGCCCAGGAATTTGCATAACAATCAGAGGGAGTGTCCCCTCTCCTGGACTGCTTCCAAGGGTAGCTCCCACCCTGGTTCCCCACAAGACAGCAGGGGAGGGTATGATGGGGCCCCTGGACCCCCCAAGAGCTAGACCAGTGGCCTGGCTCTCAGTCCTGGAGGCTTCTGCCTAGAGAGGGCAGGATGCGCAGCAGGGTACAGGGGTCCTTGGGCAGGGTAAGATGCTGGTGAGGCACTCACCTGCCTGTCTCCTCTCCAGAACCGTTTCCCCACTGGGGCCGCATTCTTGAGGCCATGCTGGGGAAGCAGGAGAAAAACAAGGGTGTGGCCTCTCCTGGGCCAGCGTCCTGGGAAGGTGTGTAGTGGGGGGCTCTGGGCAGGGACTCTGCTCGCCTCATTGAGGGAGCCTCTCCTGAGCCTGAAAAATTGAGAAGGTGCCAGGACTCCCTTATAAGGTCGTTGGCCCTTAAGTAGATGGAGGAGAGAGTGTTCTGGAAGCAGCACCATCCCCCATAAATGAAGCTTCTTATGACTTGGCTGCTTGGCCAAACCTCACGGAGCCCCTTCCTTGGGGCCCTGGAGACACAGAGATGCCTGGGCATGGTCCCATCCCTTCTTGAGGGCTGGGTAGAGGGCAGCCAGGCCCTGCAGATCACCCCCATGCACAGGCCAGTCCAAGGTTTCCAGCATCTCGGTAGCTCTACAGGCAGCGCCCTCCCCCGAGGGAGTCTTAGGCCATCCCTCTGGGTAGATCCCCACTTGCAGGAGGCTGGGCTCTGCTCTCCAAATGCTTGTCAATAATAATGAAACCCTTGCACATCTTCCCAGCACCTAGGAGCTGTCCAGAGTACCACCACATCCCGACCCCTATCACCCCATGACGACCTCTCAGTGGGCATAGGAACAGTGGAGCTCAAAGAGGAAGGGTCTGGTGCCACCCCTGCCCCACCCCGGATCAGAGGTGGGAAAACCCAGGACTCAAGAGAACTGGCCCAGGCCCTGTCCACCACGCCCATCACCCGGCCACCCACTGGCACAGTGTGAGCTGGCCTAGGCCCTGCCCACCACGTCCATCATTCAGCCACCCACTGGCACAGTGTGAGCTGGCCCAGGCCCTGCCCACCACGCCCATCACCCAGCCCAC
>NW_016814226.1:2001569-2003145 GCF_001698545.2 Rhinopithecus bieti
GAGCTGGCCCAGGCCCTGCCCACCACGCCCATCACCCAGCCATCCACGGGCAGAGTGCCCAACCACTCTTCTCCCCCGCCCCCTGCTTACTCAGTGATCAGATGAATCTTCTAGCTCCTCCTCTCCCCTGACCTCATATGACAAGCTCTGGCTTACTGGGGAAGCCCAGTGGCTCACCGGGCACCAAAGCCCTCCCTGCAGGTGGGGACCAAGGAGCCCACCCAGCTGGTGCTGAGGCAGGAGGGACACGTCTGCCCCTTCCCTCTGAATCATGCAGGCATTGGATCCTTAATAACAATATGAGGAGGAGCTGTATCAAGTCTCGGGGTTTTTATGGGCCAAAAGTGATCCCACATTGGCAATTTAATATAGTTCAATGTGATCATAATCATTAAGGTGTTAGGAGCCCTCTTAACAGAGCAGGCATGGTTCCAAGTTCTTTATACGTGTTTACTTCACCAGCCTTTCCAACAGCCGTATCAGACAGCCCATGATGAGGACACAGAGCTCAGAGAAGTGAAGTAACTAACTCAGGATCACACCTCTCCCACACACCTAACAAAATGGCTAAAATGAAGAATAATGACACCAGATACTCACAAGGATGTGAAGAATCTGGATCATGATACGCTGCTTCTATGGATGTCTTGGGACAGACACGCTGGATAAACAGTTTGGCGATTTCTTTAAAAATCTAAACATAGGCCGAGCACAGTGGCTCACACCTGTAATCCCAGCACTTTGGGAGGCCAAGGCGGGTGGATCACCTGAGGTCAGGAGTTCGAGACCAGCCTGGCCAACATGATAAAATCCTGTCTCTACTAAAATTACAAAAATATTAGCCAGGCATGGTGGTGTGTGCCTGTAATCCCAGCTACTCAGGAGGCTGAGGCAGGAGAATCATTTGAACCCCAGAGGCAGAGGTTGCAGTGAGCTGAGATCATGCCACTGCACTCCAGCTGGGCAACAAGAGGGAAACTCCATCTCAGAAAAAAAAAAAAAATCTAAACGTATAATTACCATGTGACTTAGCAATTGCATTCCTGGACACTTGTCTTAAAGAAATAAAATGTCCACACAAAAACCTGTACACAAATGTTCGTAGCAGCTTGACTTGTCATAGCCAAAACTGGAACAAGCCCTGATGTCCTTCATCCACCAATGGTTAAAGAAACAGGAACATCCAGGCCAGGCACAGTGGCTCACGGCTGTAATCCCAGCACTTTGGGAGGCCAAGGTGGGCAGATCACCTGAGGTTGGGAATTTGAGACCAGCCTGGCCAACATGGAGAAACCCTTTCTCTACTAAAAACACAAAATTAGCCAGGCATGGTGGCTCATGCCTGTAATCCCAGCTACTTGGGAGGCTGAGACAGGAGAATCACTTGAACCCCAGAGGCAGAGGTTGCAGTGAGCCAAGATCATGCCATTGCAATCCAACCTGGGCAACAAGAGGGAAACTCCATGTCAAAGAAAGAAAGAAAGAAAGAAAGAGAGAAAGAGAGAAAGAGAGAAAGAGAGAAAGAGAGAAAGGGAGAAAGGGAGAAAGGGAGAAAGGGAGAAAGGGAGAAAGGGAG
>NW_016814226.1:2003600-2021496 GCF_001698545.2 Rhinopithecus bieti
AGGAGGGAGGGAGAAAGGAAGGAAGGAAGGAAGAGAGAAAGGAAGGAAGGAAGGAAGGAAGGAAGGAAGGAAGGAAGGAAGGAAGGAAGGGAGGGAGGGAAGGAAGGATACATTTTTGTAATGACAAAACTTTAGAATTAGAGGACAGATTAATGGTGCCAGGGATTAGGGATGTGAAAGGGGGTGGGAGTGGCCATAAAAGGGTAACTCCAACTCCAAGGATTCTCGTAGTGATGGAGCCTCTTCCACCCCATGACGGGAGTGGTGGAGACAGGAACCTGCACGAATGATAAAGCTGTACAGAATTCACACACACACACACACACACACAAGTACAAGCAAACTGTAGAAATCCAAATAGGATTGGTGGATTGCCCCAGTGTCCGTTTCCTGGTTGTACTGTTGTAATATGGTTTTGCAAAATATTGCCTTCGAGGGAAACTGGGCAAAATGTATAAAGGACACCTTCCTTTTTTTTTTTTTTGAGACAGAGTCTTGCTCTGTTGCCCAGGCTGGAGTGCAGTGGCGCCATCTCAGCTCACTACAACCTCTGCCTCCTGGGTGTTATAAGCAAAATGCTTATTCCCTTAGAAATGCTTGTTCCTCTGTGCCAAAAAGAAGAACTAGAGCTCAGACAATTTTCTCAGCAAGGCAATTTTACTTTCTGCAGAAAGGGAGCTCCTCACAGATGGAACAATGGCGAGAGCACACCTCAACAAAGGAGGCAAACAATTTGTATCCCTTATGTGGCTTGTCCCTGCTACTGTGTCCTGTCTCCATTGGCTGGAGCTGGACATTACAATCTAAGTTAAACTCGACTGGTTAATAACTTAAAACTTTCCTAAATAGGTAAAGGAAAAGAGGAAGTTGCTTATGATAAGACTCAGAGAGGCCGGGCGCAGTGGCTTACGCCTCTAATCCCAGCACTTTGGGAGGCCAAGGCGGGCGGATCATGAGGTCAGGAGATCGAGACCATCTTGGCTAACACAGTGAAACCCCGTCTCTACTAAAAATACAAAAAAATTAGCCGGGTGTGGTGGCAGGTGCCTGTGGTCCCAGCTACTCAGGAGGCTGAGGCAGGAGAATGGTGTGAACCCGGGAGGCGGAGCTTGCAGTGATCTGAGATCCGGCCACTGCACTCCAGCCTGGGTGACAGAGCGAGACTCCGTCTCAAAAAAAAAAAAAAGAAAGAAAAGAAAAAGAAAAGACTCAGAGAAATAATAACATTTCCAAATAAGGAAGGGGCATAAGCTGTGAGCTGGGACATGCCTGAGCATGTCTAGAACAAATATCTTGGTTAAAGTATAAGGACATAGAATGTATTCATTCCCTTATATCTAAAAGCTACATAGGATAGGGCTGACACAAGTTATTAGCACAAAGCAAGGAGGCTTGAAGGAAGTTAGTCTTTAAAAGAAACTATTATTTCTAACACTTATGATTTATTCTTTGACAAGAAGGGAAACTTTGAAGAGGAACCTTTTTACTTTCCACACTGGGTTCAAGTGATTCTCCTGCCTAAGCTTCCTGAGTAGCTGGGATTACAGGCATGCACCACCATGACCGGCTAATTTTTGTACTTTTAGTAGAGACAGGGTTTCACCATGTTGGCCAGTCTGGTCTTAAACTCCTGACCTCAAGTGATCCACCTGCCTCAGCCTTCCAAATTGCTAAGATTACAGGTGTGAACCACTGCACCCAGCCCCCTTGCTATTACTTTTTTGGGGTCTTTCTTTTTTTTTTTTTTTTTTTTTTTTTTTTTTTTTGAGACGCAGTATCACTCTGCCACCAGGCTGGAGTGCAGTGGCACAATCTCGGCTCACTACAACCTCCACCTCCCACGTTCAAGTGATTCTCCTGCCTCAGCCTCCTGAGTAGCTGGGACTACAGCTGTGTACCACCACACCCAGCTAATTTTTGTATCTTTAGTAGAGACAGGATTTCACCATGTTGGCCAGGATAATCTCCATCTCTTGACCTTGTGATCCACCCACCTTAGCCTCCCAAAGTGCTGGGATTAACCTTGCCCTGCCTGTTACTTCTTACAACTCTGTGAGTGAATCTACAATTATCTCTATGTTTTCAAGTAACATTTTCTGTAAAGATGACCAATTTAAAAAAAAAGAAAAAAAGGCTGTCACAGCCCAGAGGAACCAATGAGACATAACAGTCATGTGAGATCCTGAGTGGGACCTTGGACCGGAAAAAGGATGTTAGATTAAAAACTAAGAAAACTGAATAAAATATGGGCTTTAGTCAATGAGAACCTTAATCATATTGGTTCAATACTTGTTTCAAATGAACCACACTGATGCAAGATGCTAAAAATAGGGGAACTAGGGGCAGGGTATATGGGAACTCTCTGTAGTATCATCTTAATTTCACTGTAAGTCTACAAATGTTCTAAAAAAAATTCTATTTAAAATTTTTTGCATATGCCAGATAACTACTTTATAAAAAGGTTTGGAAGCCCTAAAGCTACATTGAGTCCAACCCTTTGGCCCAGCAATTCCACTCCTAAATATATACCCAAAAGTAATGAGATCATATGTCAACCAAAGGCATATAAAATAAAATTCGGTCGGTCATGGTGGCTCATGCCTGTAATCCCAGCACTTTGGGAGGCTGAGGCCAATGAATCACCTCAGGTCAGGAGTTCGAGACCAGCCTGGCCAACATGGTGAAACCCCGTCTCTACTAAAAATACAAAAATTAGCCAGGCATGATGGAGCATGCCTGTAGTCTCAGCTACTCAGGAGGCTAAGGCAGGAGATTCGCTTGAACCCAGGAGGTGGAGCTTGCAGTGAGCCAAGATTGTGCCACTGCACTCCAGTCTGAGTGACAGAGTGAGACTCTACCTCAAAAAAAAAAGAAAATTCATAACAGCTTCTTTCAAAGTAGACAAAAACTGAAAACAAACCCAATATCCATCAATAGAAGAAGGGATGGTAAATTATGGTATATTCATATAATAGAGTAATACAAATAAAAAGAAAAGAAACAACTGTTCCTTTTTTTTCTTTTTTTTTTTTTGACATGGAGTCTCGCTCTGTTGCCCAGGCTGGAGTACAGTGGCGCAATCTCAGCTCACTGCAAGCTCCGCCTTCCAGATTCACACCATTCTCCTGCCTCAGCCTCCAAAGTAGCTGGGACTACCGGCACCCACCACCACACCCGGCTAATTTTTTTGTATTTGTAGTACAGACGAGGTTTCACCATGTTAGCCAGGATGGTCTCAATCTCCTGACCTCACGATCCACCTGCCTCGGCCTCCCAGAGTGCTGGGATTACAGGCATGACCCACCGCACCCAGCCATGCTCCTTTTTTCAAATGGGCAGATCTTGTGAGAATAACGACGAACAGAAGAATTCAGACAGAAATGGCTCTGGCCGGGATGATTCTGGGGACGTGAAGCTCAAGAACAGACACAACTACCCACAGTGCCAGAAGCATGGCACCACCAGCGTAGGAAATGAGCTGAGGGAGAGAAAACATGAGGACACCTTGATCAGGCAGCAGCCACAAGGGTGTATAGATGTGTATGTATGTTATCGTACTTTTTTTTATAGCAAAAATAAATTCTGAAAAAAGATCACACATGTTATGAACTGAATGTGTCCCCACAAATTCATATGTTGAAGCCTTGAGACCAGGCGCAGCAGCTCATGCCTACAAACCCAGCACTTTGGGAGGCCAAAGCAGGAGGAGCTCTTGAACCCAGGGGTTCAAGACCAGCCTGGGCAACACGGCCAAACCTTTTCTGTACAAAAAATTTTTTAAAACCTTAGCCAGTGTAGTGGTGCATGCCTGTGGTGCCAGCTACTCGGGAGGCTGAGGTAGGAGGATTGCTTGAGCCCAGGAGGTTGAGGCTGCAGTGAGCCATGATTACACCACTATACTCCAGCCTGGGCAACAAGGTGAGACCCTGTCTGGAAAGAAGAAGAAGAAGAAGAAGAAGAAGAAGAAGAAGAAGAAGAAGAAGAAGAAGAAGAAGCAGCAGCAGCTAACCTCCAATATGATAGTGCAGTATATGGAGGTGGAGTGTTTGGGATGTGATTAGGTTTAGATAAGGGTGGGGCCCCTGTGATGGGATTAGTGGCCTTATAAGAAAAGGAAGAGACATTATAACTGCCCTCTTCCTCCTCCTCCCCTTCATGCTCCTTTCTCTCCCACTCCCTTGTGAGGACCCAGTGGCCATCTGCAAACCCAAGGAGAGAGCCCTCACCAGGACCTGAATCCACCAGCCCCTCGGAGTTGGGCTTCCAGCATGCAGAATTATGAGAGATGAACATCCTTTGTTTAAGCCCCCAGACTGTGTTATTTCATTCTGGAAGCCTAGGTAGGCTGTCTACACAGCAGGAAAATGTTGAAGCCAAGTAGGAACCCAGAGGTCTGGTTTGCGGAGCTTTAACCATGACGACCCCATGCTCATTTTTCCAAAGAAGACTCCGGAAACCTGAACCCACCCCCCGCCACTCAACTCCCCACTGTCCCGGCAAAGGGCTCCAGCTGCTCTGGATGATGTGGAATCCAGGGCACCACTGACGTTTTGTGCAAGGTCACTCCCTGTGGCCTTGGCACAGGGTCCTGACCTGTGCATCACAGGCTCCAACCACGCCTCTGGCCTCTATGCAGTAGCGCCAGCAGCCCACCTCCCCACAATTGTGACAACCAGAAATGTTTCCACACATTGTCAAGTGTCCCCTGGGTGCAAAATCACTGGGCTGAGAACCGTGGCTACATGGGAAGTTGGCACACAGCGGGAGAGTCGGCACCAAAGAGGAATAACAATTAAAGCTTCGATAATAAATGCAACCATAACAGTGACTGTAGGCCGGGCGCAGTGGCCCACGCCTGTAATCCCAGCACTTTGGGAGGCCGAGACGGGCGGATCACGAGGTCAGGAGTTCGAGACCATCCTGGCGAACACGGTGAAACCCCGTCTCTACTAAAATACAAAATCAGCCGGGCGAGGTGGCAGCGCCTGTAGTCCCAGCTACTCGGGAGGCTGAGGCAGGAGAATGGCGTAAACCCAGGAGGCGGAGCTTGCAGTGAGCTGAGATCCGGCCACTGCACTCCAGCCTGGGCGACAGAGCGAGACTCCGTCTCGAAAAAAAAAAAACAGTGACTGTAGAAACAACAATAATTTTGATAATCACAACCATAACAAAAGTGATCGCAGCCGCAGGGATAGCACCATGCACAACCTCACAATGCAACAGTAGGGATACTAAACAGCATGACATGGCTAATGGTCATTTAACGTATTTAATGACATCACTACAACGTAGGAGTTTGCTGAGAGTGGGTGCACTGGGGTCCTGTCTCTCCAGCCCCCTGTGAGGACCCAGTGGCCATCTGCAAACCCAAGGAGAGAGCCCTTGCCAGGAACTGAATCCACCAGCCCCTCGAAGTTGGGTTTCCAGCATGCAGAAGAGGGCAGTTATGGTGTCTGAGCCAAGTTCAGAACCCCCTGTCTCTCCAGCCCCCTGTCCCTGGGGAGGGGACTTCACCTTCTCTGAGAACAGGATCTTCCTCTATAGGTAGCTGGGCAGGTCAGCCGAGGTCACCCATGAAGATGCTCCGGCAGGGGCCCGGCTACCAGGGAGTACGGTAAATGGTCCCTGCACCTCCCAGGGGGAATCTGTGCCCAGGGAAGGAAGAGGCTTTTACCCAGTCTTGCAGGTTAGGCCCTGAGCATCAGGAGGGACCTGGGGATTCTCCCTGGTGCTTGGTTTGTCTCCAGAAGGAGCCTAGGACCCTGGAGATTCAGGTTCCAGTGACTCTGCCCACACCTGGCTATAGGGTTCGGGCCAGTCCCTCTGCCTCCAGTCTGGGACAGAGAATGGAAAAATGAGGTCTGACCTTTAGACCGACCTCTAACCTGCTGTCCTCCGAGCCTTCTCCCTTCTGGTCAAGTCTTCTTTTTTAGGGACACGTCCCCCCAGCCCCGCCTATGCCCAGAATGGCCAGTGACAGGCCAGTGTAGCTACAAATCCATGGGGAGACAAGCTGGAGGTTCTCCGTGTCCCTAGTAAATAAGCCTCCCTTGAGCAGTTTCTCAACAGGAGAACTCCAGTGCCTGTTGGAGTGGCTGAGGAAACAGAGCCAGGCCACCAGGACACTTCAGAGATCAAAGGCGACCTGTTCATAATTAAGCAACAAAGTCGTCCTCTCCACATCTTAGCACTGCATGGGGTGCCCACGCTGGCCCCACAGCTGAGGCTCCCGGTCCCCACCCCTTCAGTCCCCAGGTGCAGACACAGGTGTGCCAGAGCCCAAGGCACGGGGCCACCCGGGAAACTTTGCTACCTGCCTTTCTGCCGGGCAAACAAATGGGAGGAGGAAAGTGTGGGCAGGAAGGGCTTCTGACCTCTGGTTCTGGAATCTTCCACCCAACACACCTGCACACCTGCTCACACCCGTGAGCCAGGAAACAAAAGCCGGGGCAGGAATGACCAAGGTCAGGCAGGGAGGGAGGAGGCCAGGATGTGCCCCGACCCAGGCCAGCCGGGGAGGGAGGGAGGCAGGATGACTCCCTGTCCAGGTCAGCTCGGGAGGGAGGCGGCCAGGATAAGCCTCCACCCAGGTCAGTCTGGGAAGGAGGGAGCCAGGATGAGTCCCCACCCAGGCCAGCCCAGGGCCCCTCTCCACACCACCACTTCCTGTTTCCAGAGGCCCTGAGACCGCCGCATCCACACTCCCTGCCCCACACACGCACCACACACCAGACACACCAACACACCACACACATACACACAGGTACACACACACGCACACACACACACCACTCCACACCGGACACACACACCAGACAGCCACACCATACACGTACACACAGGGGCACACATACAGACACACACACCAGACACACATTCAACCATACACTCAGACACACCACACATGTACACCACATGCAACACACAGGCACACCACACATGGTACACACAGGTGCACACACCACACCAGACACTATTCACCACATACGACCACATACACACCACACCACAGACACACAACACAACACACATTCACCACACACACGGACACAGCACACATGTACACACCAGACACAGGACACACCCACCCCACGTATACCACAGGCACACACGACACCGACACCAGACACATTCACCACAGCAAACACACACACCACCCACTACACATGCCACACACAACCCCCGGACATACACACAACACACAATTTCACCACACCACAGACACACCAACATATGTACACAAAAGGCCACACACAGCACACCAGACACACACACGAATGCACAGCAGCGATATGCACAGCCGACACATGGGCCTTTTTCATATACACACAGCCAACAACATGTGCACACACACTGCACACAGGCCACCACGACACACCACACACACATCTCATGCACACACCACACTCATCCATACACACCGCACACACACCACACACCTAGGCAGAAACACTGGCACACACATTCACATCCAGATGTACTCAGGCCACACACACACTCCCCAGCACTGGGTGCAGCAGTGAGGAGGCAGCACGCAGCTGTGCCCAGCAGACAACAGAAAATTAAGGTGACACGACCATACTCTGCGAAAGGAAAAAGGCGCCCTGACCCTTCAGCCAGGCTGGGCCAACCCGGGCCAAGGCTGCCGTGCACCCCTCCTTCCCCCAGCACCCCGGGGAAGTCCACACGTGCCCACCTGCCCTGGCAGAGCAGCCTCAGGCGTGGGGTCTGTGCTCCCCGAGGCCCACAGCGCCCGTGGCTGGCCTGGGGCTGCTTGTCTGGTGGCTTCTCCAGGCGCAGAGGGAGAAGGGAGGGGCAGGGGCGTGCATCCCATGCTATGCCCGCACCCCTGAGGGGCAGCCGAAGTTTTTGAATTCCCTGGGGCTACAGAGGGGTCTGGACTGGAGAGTGCAGACAGACAGACAGACGGACAGACTGACAAATGGACAGATGGACAGACAGAGGGGCTTCTGGGTGGGAGTCGGGGGAGATGCAGGGGGCCTCTCTGGGTGGATTTCTCAGGGGTGGGGCTCTGATCGGCCGATGCCCCTTCTGGGCAGCCCACCAAAAGTGTGGTGAGGTGTTGGGTGTGGTGGAATTCCAAACGGGGGAGCCTGTCGAGTGTGTGTGAGAGTGTACGTATGTGGTACGTGTGTGTGTCTGTGTGCGGTGTGTGTACTGTGTAATATGTGTGTGTGTGTGTAGATGTATGTGTGTCCATGTGTGTCTGTGAGTGAAGGAGCATGGTGTGTGGTGTGTGTCTGTGTGTGGTGTGTGTACTGTGTGGTGTGTGTGTGGAGTGTGTGTGGCTCATGGTGTGTGTGTGAGGTGTGTGTACTGTGGAGTGTGTATGAAGTGTGTGTGGTGTGTGGTGTGTGTCTATGTGAAGTGCGTGTACTGTGGAGTGTCTGTAAAGTGTGTGTGGTGCGTGGTGTCCGTGTGAGGTGTGTGTACTGTGGAGTGTGTGTGTGTGAGGTGTGTGTGGTGTGTGTCCGTGTGAGGTGTGTGTACCATGGAGCATGCGTGTGGAGTGTGCATGTGGACTGTGCATGGTGCGTGTCTGAGGGTACAGGATGAGTCTGTGGGTGTGGGGTGCGTGCCCACGGGGTTGGGAGAAGCCCAGGGGTGGGCGTGGGGTCAGCACTGTGACGGCGCCCAGGCCTCTCTCATTGATGCCGACAAAACCCCACGTGGCAGGAACCAGGCTCGGCCTCACTGGCAGGGTCAGCAGAGCCTGTCGCCGCTGGCGGCGTCCCTCGTAAATGAGGAGGTTGCGTGACCCCCAGACCAGCAGACAAGCTGGGGGTCCCGCCACGTGCTGCAGCCGGGCAGGGTGAGTCATGTTCTGGGCAATGCTGTTGTCACTTAAAATGAAATACACAGGGGGCGGACAGGCAGCTCCCGGGCTCTGGGTCCTTGGCCTGGACCTCGACCTCCCCAAAGTGACCCCGGATGGCCCTGCGAGTCCCCGTTTCCGACAACCACACGGCTCTGGCTGCACACGTCCTGTTTGCGTGGTTGCTAGGAGGTTGCCATGGCGACTAATCGGGGATGAGGGAAGCCTGGCGCTTAACACTTCCCCCTCCGACGGTCAAAATCAGTCCTCTCTGGCAGCTGCTCCTGGGATCACAGCCACCCACGCAGGGGCTGGGGATGGCTGGGCCCCCACAGACCCTTCCAGAAGCCGACACACGGGGGGATGCTGAATGAACAGGAGCAGAATGGGTTAAGGATGGAGCGCAAACAAAAATGGGATTGGGGCAAGGTGACCCAGAAGTGTCTGGGCCCCCAGACAGCTTGGGATCCGTGTCTGTGGGTCTGGTGGGCCCCTCACGTATGCCGGATCCCTCAGCAGCCCCTTAGCCTTGGACAGGGCCACCGGGTCTCCCTCAGCCACAGATGAGGAACTCAGGCTGTCAGAGATGAGGTGCCCTGACCCCACCAGGAGCTCCCCCGAGTTACCATCAGGGTGCTGGGGATGGAGACACACACCTCCCACGGAAGTGGCAAAGAGACGCAGGCTCAGAGAGGCCTAGGGCCTTGTCCTGGGTCACCCAGCACACCAGGGATGCTACAGTGTGCAGGCACGATGCCAGCAGAGGTGCTGGAACACCCAGTCCAGAGGGGCTGGGGAGAGGCACAGGCCAGAGACGCGATGATGGGTGTGGGGCAATGAGCAACTGTGTAATTAAATGCCCAGGAGACCGGGCGCGGTGGCTCACACCTGTAATCCCAGCACTTTAGGAGGCCCAGGCAGGTGAATCACCTGAGGTCAGGAGTTCAAGACTAGCCTGACCAACATGGAGAAACCCCGTCTCTACTAAAAATATAAAATTAGCTGGGTGTGGCGGCACATGCCAGTAATCCCAGCTACTCAGGAGACTGAGGCAGGAGAATAGCTTGAACGCGGGAGGCAGAGGCTGCAGTGAGCCAAGATAGCGCCATTGCACTCCAGCCTGGGCAACAAGAGCGAAACTCTGTCTCAAAAAATAATAATAATAAATAAATGCCCAGGAGATGGAGTCGGGTGAGGAGCCACGGCAGGGGAGCCGAGTGTGGAGGAGACCGTGGTGGCATGAAAATTGGGAGACAGAACTGACCCCTCCTGTTCTGCTCCCCAGTCTCTGGGGAGGAGGCTGTGACCCTGCTGCTTCCCTGTGCTCCCAGCCCCTGTTTCTCTTTGTCTCAAAGCAGCCTTGTGGAGGCAGGCAAGAGAGGCTCACTCCTGCCACACACAGGGAAACGGAGGCCCAGGGCAGACATGGCCCCAGATCCCAGCTTTGCTGCCCCAGCCCTGAGATTTTCCATTTCCACACTAGTGACTGCTCACGTACCTGAACAAGCCCAGGGCCCCAATCACACACCCCATGCTATGCCAGGCAGCAAGGGGCACCCTGGCCAATGCAGTGCCTGGCATGGGGCAGACGCTCCAGAGACGCTTGTGAATGGGAGGGAAAAGCAGAGACTGCCACCACATGTGGCAAATGGGGAAAGTGAGCCCCAAAAAGGGCAGGGGCACAGGAGAGTCCATGGAAGGGCCAGGAGCAGATCACAGGGCTGGGCCGTAGTAGCCTCCACCCCACAGCCCACCCTGATACTGAAGCAAGGGTGGGAGGGGGAAGGGAAAGAAAAGCCATAGAAGTGGGCGACTGAGTGGGCAGAGGCAGCCCCACACCACTGCCTCCGCCACCCCCTGTCTGCAGGGTGGGGGGGTGCTGAGGTTTCTGCGGCCTCTGAGGAGGCAGCTGTTGCTATGGTGACCACCGTTACCTGGCAACTGAGCCGCATCATCCTGGGCACCTGCTGTCTCTTCTCTGGAGCTTCTGGCTAGCTCTGGGGACAGACTTGTGTCCAAAAGCCCCCTTGTCTCAGAAAACCCACCTGTGGGGACAAGCCAGGTAGGCGTGGGCACAAGGGGACCTGCAGAGCCCCTCCTGGGTCTGTGGGAGTGACAAGTGGAGCCACATCACTCAAGGCTTTCACTTTTTCAAAGCTGGGAATCATTGTATTGATTTATAGGATAATAAAAATAACACTGTAAAAAAATTTCAAACAATACAGGGAAGTATACAAACAAGAGTAAGACTCAGCGGCATCTCATCTTGCTGGTATCTCCCATCATCTCTCTGTGTGGCGTATCGAGGCATAAAGGCAGACGTCATTCAACAAGAGGGCCATGCTCTCCACAGCCCTGCTCCCCCTTGGCACTGCACAGAGCAGGTTTCTGGGCCAGCGACTTCACTCCTTCATGGCGTCACTGCCTGGTGTCTGGCAGTGACTCACTGAGTGTCCCCTGAACTCCTGCTCAATGCCCAGGTGGGCACCGGGCTCTTGAGATCTGCGACTCCATGCCTAGCCTCAGGAAAGTGGGGGCTTGAAGGCATCTGGGCCGGGAGACCTTTGACCGGCATATCCAAGACCCCAACTTCAGGACCAGAGTGCTCCACTTCATGAGAAAGGGGCAGGCTCCATGGCGGGTGGGGGGCGGGGCAGGGGTTCCTAGGAAAGAGAGAGCCTGCTCAGCCAGGGAATCAGGGCAGACTTCCGGGAGGAGACCCTTTTTTGGCTGAGATTAGAAAAACGAGAAAGAGGCAATAAAAGCAACCCCCAAATTGGCCAGGCGCGGTGGCTCAAGCCTGTAATCCCAGCACTTTGGGAGGCCGGGACGGGCAGATTCACGAGGTCAGGAGATCGAGACCATCCTGGCTAACATGGTGAAACCCCGTCTCTACTAAAAAATACAAAAAACTAGCCGGGCGTGGTGGCGGGCGCCTGTAGTCCCAGCTACTCGGGAGGCTGAGGCAGGAGAATGGCGTGAACCCGGGAGACGGAGCTTGCAGTGAGCTGAGATCTGGCCAGTGCACTCCAGCTTGGGTGACAGAGCGAGACTCTGTCAAAAGAAAGAAAGAAAGAAAGAAAGAAAGAAAGAAAGAAAGAAAGAAAGAAAGAAAGAAAGAAAGAAAGAAAGAAAGAAAGAAAGAAAGAAAGAGAAAGAAAGAAAGGAAGAAAGAAAGGAAGAAAGAAAGATTAGGAAATGGAAATAAATAAAGTTGGGGGACAAAAAGAAGAAAACACAAAGAAGAAAAAATGGGGTGGACAGAGGCATAGAGGTGGGACTGTGCTGTCATCAATCGAGTCTTACCCAGTGGGGGCATCAGGGTGCCCCGACCCACCCTTCGCAGAGAAGGCTGAAAGGAAGGGGTCGGGAGGCTGGGGGGCAGGAAAGTGGGAACGGCACGTGCAAAGCCCAGAGGCAAGAAGGAGGTCTCTTCAAGAAACTTCAGACTGTTCCAAATGTCGGGGTGCTGGGTGTAAGGGGGCAGCCGATGGCAGCCACGCCACCAGGGCCCAGGCTGAAGAGCATCGCAGGACTGAGTGAGGGCAACTGTGGAGCCCGAGCGCCACCCCTTGGCCGTCTTCACGGTGTGAAGACAGAGAGTGAGCGGTGGGGGAGAAGCTCCTGGGCCAGGGGGCCCTCACCTGCCCTCTCTGTGTGCTGCGGGGGAAGGATGGGTGCTCTCCCACCACCTACTGGGCCATCTTGGCGGGGGCTCTCAGGCTATGGGATGGAGCATAGGGCGCTAGACCCCTGGGTCGCTGGGTAAGCCCCCAGTCTGAGATCACAACAGAGTGGTCTGGGCTGGAGAGAAGGAGCCCACAGGAGGCCCAAGCCCAGCTGGTGGTCTGTGAGGGCTTCCAGGAGGAGGTGAGGTTTGGGCGGAGCCTTGGTGACAACCAGGGTGTAGCAAGGGGAGGGTGATATTCAGGATATTCAGTCCCTTTAGGGTTCCCCGGGCAGACCTTCTGCTGCCAACTCAGCACCAAGCCTGGTGGGGGGAGGCCACCAGGGACCACTCAGCAGACCCTCCAGAGTGGGGATGGGGAGCCCCTCCAGATGCTGATAGTGGATGACAAACACAGAGGGAGAAGTGGGTGACTCAGGGCAGAGGCCCCCCACCCACGGGCTGGATGGGCCCCTAGGACAGAGGGGTGCAGGGCTGGGAGGTGGGTTGCAGGGGCTCAGCCGGTTCTGCCCTGCCTGCCTGGGGACTGCCCGCTGTCTTAATCCCTGGAACCTGTGAGCATGACCTTATTTGGAGACAGGATCTAATTGCATCCTGGATTTTTTCTGGTGGGCCCTAAGTCCCATGACAATGTCCTTGTAAGAGACAGAAGAGGAGAAGGCACAGAGGGAGGCCACATGAGGATGGAGGAAGACTGGGAGGGATACAGCCACAAGCTAAGGCACTGGGGTCCCCAGGAGCTGGGAGAGGCAGGAAAGGTCCCCCTGAGCCTTCAGAGGAGCCTGGCTCTGCCCACACCTTGATTTCGGACCTCTGGCCTCCAGAACTGCAATTGAATAAATGTCTGTTGTTTTAAGTCCCCCAGGCTGTGGTCATCTGTGAGGCCACAGAACTGACGTGGGGACCTCAGGTGGCAGCAGCTCCCCTGCACACGGCCCCACGGGTCCAGCACTGCCCGTGCTCTGTCCCTCCCAGAGGCAGCCTGGGTGATGAGGGCCAGCACGGTGCTGTGGCCGAGGCTGTGTCAGCGTGCGACAAGGAGGGCCCAAGGCTTCTCTTGAACAAACACTCACTGCCTGACCCCACAGGCACCGTCAGAAGGCAGGCGCCCAGCAGCAGCACCAGTGCACCCCAAGCCACTGCCCAAGGATCTGGTCTGGGCACACACAGAGGGGCTGGCTGGACTTGCAGGCCTCTCAGGGCCATTTCCCACGCTGGCAAACCACAAGGAAGGCCCAGGGAGGGCAGGGGCACTGTGGGATTTAGGGGGCTCAGAGGGCACACCCTCTTCCAAGAGCCAGAAAGATCTCCAGAGCCTGTGGGAACCGCACCCTCAACCCCTCCTGGGCTGCAGCAGGAGCCTGGGGCTGGGGGCTGGGAGCACCTGGGTGGGGAGACAGCCTCGCCTGCCAGCCACAGGGTCTCCAAATGGCTCAGACGGGAAGCCAGCCCCAGTGTTGCTTGGAAGGGGGCAGTTCTAGGTGGTCCAGGTTCCCAGTGTCATGGAAACAACAGTGGTTGTTTGTTAAAGCAACAGTGTCGTTTTCATCATCATCGTTACTTGCTGGACGTTAAGCGCCGGGAGCCTCACTCACCCAGCCAGCGGGTCCTTTCCACACCCCATTGGGAGGCAAACGGGCAGAGACACACCACTTGCAGGTAGGGACTGGTCTGGGACTCTGAGGGCCAACCCCAGGTTCCCATGGCAGTGACGGTGGCTGATGGGCAGAAGGCCCCGAAGATGAAAAGGATCGGGGTTCCCAGGGAGATCCTTTCCCCTCCCTGAGCCTCAGTTTCCTCCTCTGTAAAATGGGGATGAGGCCGGTCTGTCCCATGGCAGGCAGGGCTGCTGGGAGCTGACCAGGCAGAGAGTGAGACTTTGTGGGCAGCATCTCCCCAGGCGTTTGGGAAGGGGAGCACAGGGAACCAGCAGGGCCATGCCCAGAGGACCCCGCGCAGGGTTGAGTGCTCTGCCATCCTGTCTTGAGATTCTTAGTCATTGTTGAAGGAGAGCCCCATTTCAGGTTCACCTTGGCTGGGCCGGCTCATAATTTGGCTGGTCCTGGGTGCGGGCAACACCATTAGGGTCCCCGGTGCTGTGGCCGCAGCCCTCCCCTCCAGGCTGCCCCATGCTCCCCTGCCAGGGCAGGCTGGCCGCTTCCCGGCCGGGCCTCCCTCCTGGGAAACCTCCCTGACCACCAGCCCCCATCTCCCAGGGTCTCCCTCCCACAGCCTGGGCAGGGGTCAGGCACAGCAGGAAGGGCTTGCTGATGGGCTACATGGGGATCCTTAGGGGACATGGAGGGGCGCAGGTGTGGCTTCCCCAGCCTAGCCCCAGGAGGGCCCACAGCTGGAATTTTCACCATCCAGAACCATCCTGGACAGCGCCCACGGAAGGGCCAGGTGTGAGGTCAGACGGTGGCTCTCCAGTCCCCGCCTGCAGGCGACCTGATGGGATCTGTGGGGCATTCCTGCCACCTAGTGGTTGATGAAGAGAAGGCAGCACACCCACCTGAAAAGCGTAATGTTAAATTAGGGTTAGGTTTAGGGTTAGGGTTACAGTAACAGAGTGAGATGGGGACATCCAGTCGGGACGAGCATGGGGCACCAATGCAGAGGGTACAAGTTTTCTGGATGCTTCAGACAACCCAATTTCCTTCCCTTCCCCACCACTGTTCTCCAATTAACTACTTATCAGCTCACCCTGTGCACAAGGTAACCAAGGGAAAGTGAAGACGGTCGTGCAGCCAGTGAGTGGCAGGGATCCCAGGAACGCCACAACCACCAGGTGGATATTCAAAAGCCAAAGCTCATCCCTGAGGCCCCCACACTAAAAGTCAAGCTCGAGTCAGCTCTTCTCTCGGCAGGTGAAACCTGTGAAAGCTGCGGCTCTGTTGCAGGCTGAAGGGAGGAAGAGGCACCATCCTCTCCCTCCTGCCCTTCCTTCCTAGCGGGTGGTCCTATTCTCTGTCCCGAGTTTGCAAACACAGCTTCCAATCCCCTTTCCCTCGGGGAGCCCCTCCCCTTTAGAGAGACAGGAACCTCCCTGGGCAGAAACCCCAGCTCTGCCTCCGAGATGCCCCCAGGTGACCTTCAGAAGTGAAAATGAACCTCCAGCCCCACCTCTTCAATGTGCAGCTGGCCAGTGAGTTAGCAAGAGAAGGAAGCCAGGCAGGGGGCAGAGGCACCGTGCTTAAGAGGCAGCCTCGGGGCCAGGCGCAGTGGCTCACACCTACAATCCCCAGCACTTTGAGAGGCCAAGGGGGGTGGATCACCTGATGTCAGGAATTTGAGACTAGCCTGACCAACATAGAGAAACCCTGTCTCTACTAAAAATACAAAATGTTTTTAGTAGAACCGGGCGTGGTGGCTCATGCCTGTAATCCCAGCTACTGAGGAGGCTGAGGCAAGAGAATGTCTTGAACACGGGAGGCGGAGGTTGAGATGAGCTGAGCTCCCATCATTGCACTCCAGCCTGGGCAACAAGAGGGAAATTCCATCTCAAAAAAAAAAAAAAAGAGGCAGCATCAGGCGTTCAGACCTAAATTCACAGTCCAGCTCTGCCGCCTTCCCAGCTCTCCCTGCTCTGTCACCTCCCTGGGCCTTGTCCCTTCACCGTAAGACTGGGATAGTGGCAGTGGTGCCTCTGCCCTGGGACAACCATGTGGATTCAACAGGAAATAGTCATAGAGCTCCTGGCCAGGCTTAGTGTCCAAGGTGAGTCCCCCAGGCCCCGCAGAGCCCATGCATGTGCCTGGAGGCACTGTGCCTTGTGCTGGGAAGGAGGGAGAGGAGGATCATTCCACCGCCTCATCACTGCCCCAGAGGCACCAAGTTAATGCTCCCACCTGAGGCAGGGAGGAGACAGGGCACAGGGGAGGAAAGTAGGGGGGCGAGTGGGGCCTGGACAGAGGCAGGGGAAGATCAATGGAGAACAGCCAGACGCCAGCTTGCCGGCAAGAATGGAGGCCAGTGCCTGGTGCGGCCACACCTGAGCTTCTTTCCGGCTATTCATCCTGGAGATCTGCAAACCGCACCCCTGCCCCACAAAAGCCCCAGGAGCCTCTTCTGAACCCCCCTCTGTCTGCCACCTCCTCGCTTCCCAGAGCCCCCTCTGCAGGTCAGACCATCTTGGTTTCTGGCCTGAACTTAAAACCGTCAATCAGAGCTGTTGAACCTCCGTTTGGACATCCTCTGCTCATCCGGGATCCCCCGTATAGGACCTAAACTCCCAGGGTCTGGGGCGGGGGCCACCTGCCTGCCTGCTTCTTGGACTTCCTCTCCCCATCACCCACCCATCAAGGTCCTCTGCTCCTGGTGCCCTGAGCCATGCTCGGGACCTCAGCTGGGCCTTTGCACAGGCTGTGCCCTCTGCGGCAGCCTCTCCCATGCACTTGCCCACCCGTTACCTTCCCCTGGCCATGGCCCACTCATCCTTCAGCTATATCAGAGCCTCTCTGACCCACAGCCTTTCCTCCCCCTGACACTCCAGGCAAGGCCCTCCCAGGGCAGGCCCATTGGTTTCCTGGGGATAGGCCTTGTTGGCGTTTGCCAAATGGTGGTGCCTTGGTAGGCTCCTGCCTACCTGCCTTCTCTCCACCTCCACCAGTGGCAGCCCCCACCCACCCCATGACCCTTGCTTTGGGGTCCTGAGTCCCGATGAGGGTTTTAGGGTCCACCTGGGAAGCCTAACCCCGAATCCACACCCTTGTCACTCCATGCACATCTGCTGGATGACCCATGGTCACGGAGACGACTGCATTCCATAGCCCAACCCTGGAAGGGGAAGGAAGGCACCTACACAAGTAATGCTGTTGGAAGCCAAACTGATGGCAAGCAAACAGGATGTCCTTCGGTAGTGGAATGGGTGAATAAACTCAGGCACAGCCAGACAATAAGATGTGATTCAGTGATTAAAATAAATGGGCTGTGAACACCGTCTGGGAAGTGAGAAGTGCCTCTGCCCGGCTGCCCACCATCTGGGAAGTGAGGAGCGCCTCTGCCCAGCTGTCCACTGTCTGGGAAGTGAGGAGCGCCTCTGCCCAGTTGCCCACTGTCTGGGAAGTGAGGAGCGCCTCTGCCCAGTGCCCCCACCGTCTGGGCTGCTGTGCAGCCTTCCAAGTGTGAAGTGACAGCCTTGTGCATGATCTTTCTGCCTTCCCCAAGTGTCCATTTTTGACATTAAATTTTACTTAGATAAAAAAGAAAGGAGGGAAGGAAGGAAGGAAGGAAGGAAGGAAGGAAGGAAGGAAGGAAAGGGAAGGGAAGGGAAGGGAAGGGAAAGGAAAGGAAAGGAAAGGAAAGGAAAGGAAAGGAAAGGAAAGGAAAGGAAAGGAAAGGAAAGGAAAGGAAAGGAAAGGAAAGGAAAGGAA
>NW_016814226.1:2021771-2047854 GCF_001698545.2 Rhinopithecus bieti
AAGGAAGGAAGGGAAGGAGGGAAGGAGGGAGGGAGGGAGGGAAGGAAAGGAAAGGAAGGAAGGAAGGAAGGAAGGAAGGAAGGAAGGAAGGAAGGAAGGAAGGAAGGAAGGGAGAGAAAGGGGCTATGAAGCCATGAAAAGCCATGGAAGTGGCCGGGTACAGTGGCTCACACCTATAATCCCAGCCCTTTGGAAGCCTGAAGCAGGTGGGTCACCTGAGGCCAGGAGTTCGAGACCAGCCTGACCAACATCGTAAAACCCTGTCTCTACTAAAAATACAACAAAATAACCAGGCATGGTGGTGGGCACGCGTAATCCCAGCTACTCGGAAGGCTGAGGCAGGAGGATCACTTGAACCAGGGAGGCAGGGGTTGCAGTAAGCTGAGATCACACCATTGCACTCCAACCTGGGCAACAAGAGTGAAACTCCATCTAAAAAAAAATGTCATGGAAGAACTTGAAATGCATCTCACCAGTGGAAGAAGCCAGTCTGAAAAGGCTACAAATAGTGTGATCCCAACTACACGACCCTGTGGGGCAGGCAAAACTACGGAGACAGTGAAAGGAGTGGTGGTTGCCTGGCGTGAGAAGGAGACAGGGATGAGCAGGTGGGGCACGTGGATCCCTGCCCTAGATGATGCTACCATGGGGGTCCCTGTCCTTAAACAAGTCCAGTGCAAAGAGGGGCCCCTCATGGAAACTGTGGACTCTGGGTGGCCCTGATGTGGCCATGTGGGTCCATCAGGTACCACAGATGCACCCTCTGGTGTGGACATTGACAGAGGGAGGCTGTGCAGTCACGGGAAATCTCTGCACCTTCCACTCAATTCAACTCTGAACCTAGAACAACTCTAAAAATAAAGTCTATTAATTCTTTTAAGGCAGACTGAGAGGTGCCATTAAGGAGATGCAAGAAGTAGGGGACCAGGAATGTGCAGGGGCCCCATCCCATTCGGAGACTCAGCAGTCACCCAGCCAAGCCAAGCTGAGTGTCTGTGTCTGCAGGGGGCACCCCTGACAGAGCCCCGGGAGTGTCTTGGAAAGAGGAGGTCAGGACAGGCCTTTGTAAGTTAGGGTCCTGGGTCTAAGTGGTTTGTGGAGACGGACTGGGACTGGGTGAACCTGGTGACACAGCAGAATGGCACTGGGGATGCAGTGAGGTGTGGGTTTCAAGCACGTCCTTGTGAGAGAGCAGTCATTTCACGAACAAGCAGCTCACCCAGTGAGGTGAGCTATTGTTCAGATAAATGAGTTCCAGGAAGTTCCTGAAACAAAGTCCTTTGCGACTGTGTCTTCCTGAGCAAGGATTTTCTGGAATGGTCTGGTCATAGTATCACATGCAGTCGTAGCTCTTGGTCGGATGAGCTGTGGGCTGGCAGTTTGTTCTTAGGCCCTAGAGGATGGACCCAGGGACTGGCAAGGGCAAAACCTGAGGCTCCAAAGAGCTCAGAGGAGAGCAGGGAGTCAATCACATGAGGCCTCTGTTTTCCCATCTATAAAATAGACCTTGGCCTGCATGGATTCATAGAGCCCTTCCAGCTCTCCTGGATGAGTCTGTTTGAATCCAGGCCCTGGGGAGGAGGGATGGGTGGGGGCTGGGAAGTCGCCCATGGGAGATGACAGTAGAGCAGTGACAGAGGCAGAGTTGGATCCAGATGTCCCAACGCCCAGTCCAGCCTGCTCCCTGACCCCTCTCCCTGACAAAGAAGGGTGGGGTGCCAGGAATGGGACTGGGCCTTCCAGAGATGCAACCACCTCATCCCTCCCTACAGCCCACCAGTCCAAGACCCTGGTTTCTCTGCCTCTCTTGGCTCCTTGTCCTGTGGCCAGCCCATGCCTGTCACCTGGCCTCATGGCCAGCCCCTAGCTGTCACCACCTCTCCTTGCATCCCCCTTGGCTTAACCCACTCCCTCATATCCATTCTCTGTGCTGGGAAGATCCATCTTAGCAAAACCCAAGTCTGACCCTGTCACTCACCTGCTCAAAAACCCACATGGCTCCCCATTGCCCTGTAGACAAAGACTCTCCTCACCATATCGGAATCCTAGCTGCCTGTGTTGTATATATTGATCCCAAAATTCACACGGAAATGCAGCGGGCCCAGAAAAACCGAACAATCTTGAAAAAAAAAAAAATAGGAGGACTCATACTTCCTAACTTCAAAACTTACTGCAAAGCTACAGCTATCAAGATGGTGTGATACTGGCATAATTAAAGACATGTAAGTCCATAGAATAGAGTAAGAGTCCAGAAATAAACCCATACATACATATGGCCAATTGATATTCAATGAAGGTGCCAAGACAATCAAAGAAGAATCATCTTTCAACAAATGGACCTGTTGACAAATGGGTATCCACATGCAAAAGAGTGAAGCTGGACCCCTACCTCACTCCATATACAAAAACTAACTCAAAATGGATCAAAGACAGCCATGGAAGAGTTGCCACTACAAAAAGCAGAAGAGGACAGATGCCAATCTTCATGACTTTGAATTAGGCAAGAATTTCTTAGTTATGACACCAAAAGCACAAGAAACCAAAGAAAAAACATAGAAGATGGATTTCATCAAGATGAAAAACTTGTGCTTCAAAGGACATTAACAAGAAAGTGATAAAACAACTCAAAGACTAGAAGGAACTATTTGTAAATCACATATCTAATACAGATATAGTATTTAGACTAGATAAAGAACTACTACAACGCAATAATTTAAAAAAACAAATATCCACATTAAAAAGTGACCAAAGAAGGCTAGGCACAGTGGTTCACACCTGTAATTTCAGCACTTTGGGAGGCTGAGGTGGGGGGATCACTTGAGGTCAGGAGTTCGAGACCAGCCTGGCCAACATGGCAAAACCCTGTCCCTACTAAAAATACAAAAATTAGCGGGACATGGTGGCAGGTGCCTGTAATCCCAGCTACTTGGGAGGCTGAGGCAGGAGAACCACTTGAACCTGGGAGGTGGAGGTTGCAGTGAGCTGAGATCACACCACTGCACTTCAGCCTGGGTAATAGAATGAGACTCTGTTTCAAAAAAAAAAGTGACCAAAGGATTTGAAGATACACTTCTTTAGACAAGATATACTCATGGCAACAGGCACATAAAAGGGGGCCCAATATCACTAGTCATCAGAAAAAATGCAAATCAAACAGACAATGTCACAGCACTTCACAGTCGCAATGATGGCTGTACCAAAAAAAAAAAAAAATGACAATAACAGATTGTGGCAAGGATGTAGTGAAATTAGAGCCCTCATACATTGCTGATGGGAAGGTAAAATGGTGCAGGAGGTTTGAAGCCTGGCAGTCCCTTAGAAAATTAAACATAGAGTTACAGCAATCTCACCCCAGATATCTACTCAAGAAAACAGAAACACATGTCCACACAAAAATGTACACTTGAATGTTTACAGCAGCACTATTCACAACAGCAAAATGTGGAAGCAATCCAAATTTTCATCAACAGAAAATGGATAAACAGAATGTGGTATGCACATCCAACCATAAAAAGGACTGAAGTCCTGACAAGTGACACTTCATGGGTCAACCTTCAAAACATGGTGCTCAGTGAAAGAAGCCTGATATGAAAGGCCACAGATTCTAGGTTTCCATGTATATGAAATATCCAGAATAGGGAAACCTACAGAGACAGAAAGATTGGTGATCGCCAGGTGCTGGGCGTATGGGGGAAGGGTGAGTATCTGTTAATGGGAACAGGGTTTCTTTCAGGGAGATGTTAATATTCTGGAATTAGATTGGTGGTTGCACAATCTTGTGAATATACTAAAAACTACACTGTATGCTTTAACAGGGTGAATTTTGTGGTATGTGTCTTGATCTCAGGTTTTATCAAAGGCCCTCCAGACTCCTTAGCTGGCATTTGGGAGCTGCCCAGCAGGTCCCACAGCCTCTCCTGCCTCATCTCTCACTCAAACCTCCTAACCACATCCTCTACCACTCTGGGAAGCCTGTGAGGTCACACCCCACCTTCACCGAGCAACCCCATTACAGCATTCATCACCCAGCATTGGGGTGGTAAAGTGTCCTCCACCCCTCCATGAGCTCCCCTAGGTCAGAGACCAGGCTGGCTACCCCTGTGTCCACAGCACCCAGCAGGGGCCCCATAGATCCACAGAGTGGACATCAGACAAGGAGCAGAGGTGGATGAATGGATAGATAGATGTTTGCACGGGTGATGGATGAATGAATGGATGGATGGGTGGATAGTTGGAAGGGGGGATGGATGCTGGCCTGATGAATGAATGGGAAATGGGTGGGTAATCAGTGAATGGGATGGCTGAATGATTGAAAGATGAATGGATGGTTGCATAGGTGGAAGGATGATAGGTGGATGGATGGATGGATAGACAGTTAGATGTGGGGGATGAGTGATGGTGAATGAATGGATGGATGATTGAACAGATGGACAGATGGACAGATGGGTAGATGGATGGACGAGTGGATGCATGATGAATGGATAGATGCATGAATAGTTGCAAGGGTGGGAGGATGATGGATGGATGGATGACTGGTTGGATGGATGGGGGGATAGGTATAGGTGGATAGATAGATGATGGGTGGATACCTGGATAAATGAAGGGATGGATGGATGGATGGATGGATGGATGGATGGATGGATGATTGAATGGATGGATGGATGGATGGATGAGTGGATGGATGATGAATGGATAGATGCATGAATAGTCAGATGGGTGGAAGGATGTTGGATGGATGGATGGTTGGATGGATGAGGGGATGGATATAGGTGGATGGATAGATGATGGGTGGATACCTGGATGAATGAAGGGGATGGAGGGATGAATGGATGGACGAATGAACGGATGGATGGATGATTGAACGGATGGATGGATGGATGGATGGATGGATGGATGGATGGATGGATGGATGGTTTGATGGGGGGATGGATAAGTGGATGGATGGGGGATGGATAGATGCATGGATGGATGACTGAACAGATGGACTATGGATGGATGAATCAGTGGGTGGGTGGGTGAGTAATGAAGGGATATATGGACGTATGGGTGGATATGTGGATGGGTTTTCAGGAGCCTAGAATGTCTGACCATTGCCCTGTTTTGGGACAAGGGAATAGCCACCTCTCCTTTCATTCCTCTATCCTCTTTCTCCCTGCTGACTCTAATGGCTCCAGATTGACCAAGGGCAGTAGAAGGGGATGGTCAGGCCAAGTGAGTTGGGTGAAGGAGGGTAAGAGCCAGTGCCGCACTTCGCCCTGGATTTCACAGCCCAGCCAAGCCTTCCTTGCTAGGAACTCTGGCAGTGAGAACAAGACCCATGGGAACGCCTCAGAGCAGACAGGCCACCTGCCCTAAGCCAAGTGGTGACAAGGGCCCTGGCCCAGGGATGGGAAGGGAGAGAGGTCCCAGGCTTGGCTTCTCTGCTGAGTCCAGGAAAGGTGATGACTCAGCAGGGGAGAAGACAGACACTCCCTAAAGTGGGCCTAAGCTGGCTAGAGCTTCATGAATACACAGCATCCCCCAGCAGCCCGCACACATGCATGTGCGCACACATGCACACACCATCCAGTCAGGGGGCGCACTGGCTGGGACCACAGCTACCCAACACTGTCTCAGAATAGATCTCACCACCAACTTCTGAAGTCGATGAGGCAGAGTTCTTTGTGGCCATTTCACAGAAAGGCAAACTGAGGTCCCACAAACTGGATGGCTTGGTCTGAGCCTGGTTCCCCTGACCAGTACTCCCACTCACTGATCCACAAAAGCCAAGAGTCACTTCCAAGGGAACCCACAGCTGTCACTGTCCCCCTGGGGGTGCAATCTCATAGGTCACACCGGTGGTGGCAAAGCTCATTTTCCATTTCCTGCCCACACTCTTTCTGCACAGGCTTCCTGAGTACCTACCCCATGCCCAGCACAGTGCCCCTCACCGGAGGTATACAAGAAACAAAATCTGGTCCATGGGCTTGCAACACTGGGGTCCCAGGGAGCAGACCTGTCACTGAGTCCTTGCTGACTCAAAGATCAAGGTCATCTCCTTCCCATTGCAAGGAAGCCGGAAGGGACACATGATTGATGCCCTTGCATCAGGGCAGGACCAGGGAGAACTTCCCAGAGGAGGTGCTTTTGAACCTGAAACCCAAAGAAGAAAAGGGAGGCATCCAGGTAGGGGCAGAGGGATGTAGCAGGGAGAAGGGGAGGAGAGGGGCTGAGGAGGCAGCGTGAGCTGGAAGCCCAGAGCATGTAGGGAAGGAAAGCAAATTCCAGGCAACTCTGTGGCCAGCATGGCAACTGAGGCCAGGCCAAGCCCGGGGGCCTTAGTATCTAAAGACAAGATGAGAATCCCAAAACACTCACGCTTTAGGAGGCAACATTGAAGCAATCAGGCTACTTTTTTATTTTTTATTTTTTGAGATTTGGTGTAACCAGGCTGGGCGCGGTGGCTCATGCCTGTAACCCCAGCACTTTGGGAGGATGAGGCGGGCAGATCACCTGAGGCCAGGAGTTCAAGACCAGCCTGGCCAACATGGCGAAACCCTGTCTCTACTAAAAATACAAAAAAAAAAAAAGAAAAGAAAGAAAAAATCCTAGCCAGGCATGGTAGCAGACGTCTGTAATCCCAGCTACTCTGGAAGCTGAGGCAGGAGAATCACTTGAACCTGGGAGGCGAAGGTTGCAAGTGAGCCAAGATTGCACCACTGCACTCCAGCCTGAGTGACAGAGGACTCCATCTCAAAAAAAAAAAAAAAAGAAAAGAAAAGAAAAAGAGAGGTTGGGCACGGTGGCTCATGGCTGTAATCCCAGCACCTTGGGAGGCCGAGGCAGGCGGATCACCCGAGGTCAGGAGTTTGAGACCAGCCTGACCGATATGGAGAAACTCTGTCTCTACTAAAAATACAAAATTAGATGGGCGTAGCGCTGCACACATGTAATCCCAGCTACTCGGGAGGCTGAGGCAGGAGAATCGCTTGAACCCAGGAGGCGGAGGTTGTGGTGAGCCAAGATCACGCCATTGCACTCCAGCCTGGGCAACATGAGTGAAACTCTGTCTCAAAAAAATGAAAGGAAAGGAAAGGAGAGGAGAGGAGAGGAGAGGAGAGGAGAGAAGAGGAAAGGAAAGGAAAGGAAAGAAAGGAAAGGAGAAAGAGCAAGCTATGGCAATATATGAATTATTTGCAACTTGCTTCCCCCGAAACCCCCACCCAGACCTCTAAGTCAGCTGCTGCCCTTCCTCACCCAGCAAAATCTGCAAATTGGGATACAGAGGCAGAGAGCAGCCAGAGAGGCTGTGGGGGTGACATCCAGGACAGAGCTGAGTGGAGTGGAGGGGCTCAGGAGGGGTGCAGATGGAATGGGGCAAGGGCAGCTAGGTTTCGGGAGCTAGGAGTAAGAGAGTGAGACTCCTAGGGCACCTGAGATAGAAGCAGAGCACGAGCGATGTGGAGATCATTTGTACACGTTTAGCTGCAGGTTATGGACATCCATCCACATTATGGTGCTATCGAGGAGTCTGCAGTAGAGTCTGCAGTAGATGGATGGATGGATGGATGGATGGATGGATGGATGGATGGATGGATGGATATAGGTGGATGCATGAATATAGGTGGATGGATAGATGGATGGATGATGGGTGGATACCTGGATGGATGGATGGATGGATGGATGGATGGATGGATGGATGGATTATTGAACAGACAGATGGATGGATGGATGGATGGATGGATGGATGGATGGATGGATGGATAGTTTGATGGGATGGATATAGGTGGATGGATGGATGGATGATGGTGGATGGATAGATGATTGGATGGATGGATGGATGGATGGATGGATGGATGGATGGATGGACGGATGGATGGGCAAGTGGGTGGGTGAATAATGAAGGGATATATGAATGTATGGGTGGATATGTGGATGGGTTTTCAGGAGCCTAGAATGTCCAACTATTGCCCCTGTTTTGGGTCAAGAGAATGGCCACCACTCCTTTCATTCCTGTGTCCTCTTTCTCCCTGCTGACTCTAATGGCTCCAGATTGACCAAGGGCAGTAGAAGGGGATGGTCAGGCTTCTCGGCCAGGCTGGGTATGATGTCAAACCAGTAGTTCTTTTCATCTGTCATGAGGTGCTCTTGGTCCACGGGGTAAATACATTTACATGTTCTTCCACTATAAAAATAACACCACTTATTACTGGATATTTGAAAAATGCTAATTTGGAAAACTAGAAAGAACAGATAATTTTCCATATTGTCAACATCCAAAGATTATTATCAGTAAAATTCAGTGCATTTCTTTCTGATCTTTTCCTAATCTCTGCATTTTACATCATCTTAATAGCTTGTAGAATGTTTTGAATATTGGTTGTTTTTTAAATTTTAATATGATTGCATGAACATTTCCCCATGTCTTTAAAAACTTATTGTAGGCTGGGCGCGTGACTCAGGCCTGGAATCCCAGCACTTTGGGAGGCTGAGGCAGGAGGATTGCTTAAGCCCAGAAGTTCAAGGCCAGCCTGGGCAACATAGGGAGACCCCGTCTGTACAAAATATATTTTTTAAATTACCTGGGTCTGGTGGCACCCATCTGTGGTTCCAGCTACTTTGGAGGCTGAGGTGGGAGGATCCCTTGAGCCAGGGAGGTCAAGGCTGCAGTGAGCCGTGATGGTGCCACTGCACTCCAGCCCGGGTGACAAAGGGATGCCCAATCTCAAAAAAAAAAAAAAAAAAAAATCATAAACCTAATTCTAATGGGTGCATCATATTCCAGAGAGAGGATGTATGAGAATTTCATGACTCACTTTGTTGGCCATTTTCACGGTGGGTATTTCCTGGTGCTCTAAACAGTGCCCTGACAAACAGTGTGGAGAGTTTCCTCAATTTTGAGAGACTCCCTGAGTGTGAGTTTCCAGAAGTGGAATCACTGAGTCAGCTCAGTTCCTGAATGTACAGCCAAGCTGGCCTCCAGAAGGTCTGCAGAGGTTTCCATTCCCATCAGGGGGATGAAAGCCCCTGCCGCGCAGTGCCCAGTACAAGGGACACACACACACACTTATTCACCTATGACGTGGCAGACTTGAGGGGCCTCTCCGTGTCCAAGATGCATTTCTATGGCTGTGTTTCATGGCCAGTGTTCCTGCCACCCCTGGGAACCATCCTGTGGGCTCGGCTGGGACCATGGGCCGGGGAGTAGACACTGCTTGGATTGAGAAGCCGGCGGCCCCCAGCCTTGGCTCGTGCCTTCCTCATTGGCAGATGGAGAGACGGGGAGGCCATGAGACATGAGCATGAACAGCGGGCGTGGCTGGTGACCTGCCACTGCACTCTCGCCCCTCACAGCCCGCCGTCTGCTGGCAGGGCCGCTCGGGAGCACACACTGTTCCTGGTGCAAAGCCACTGCTGCCTGTTCCGGGAACAGCAGATCAAATGCCCCGGGTTCCTGGACTTCATTAAAAACATATTTCTTTCTCTTTGCCCGCAAAAGTTTCCATGTAACCAGGGAAATCTTTTTTAAATTACACGCTTCCTCCAACAGCCATGCAGTCTCGGGCCTGAGAATGGACGAGGCCCAGGATCTCTCAAAGTCTCAGAATCTCTTCCTCCACTAGAGCCCAGGGCCCCATCAGGGGATGTGCAGCTCAGTTTCCAGATGGGCAGAGACGCCACATGGAAGGAGGGCAAGGGCCAGAACCCAGCTGGTCAGAGGGCACCCAGACAACCCCAGAGGCCCCCAGCCACCGCGAGCCCTGCCAGGCAGCTGGGACAGCCCAGGGAAGGTGCCGGGCATTCATTAATCCGCTCATCTGCTCATTGGCTGACACCCTGCCAGGTCCTCTGTGCTTCGACAGAACTGGGATGGGGAACAGAGAAATAAATCAGCAAAAACCCTTTGGTCAAGTCACTGCCAGGCTCTGGAGGGGGAGATGGCACCTGAAACATGTAATTACATTCCCGTCGTTGTTGAAAACACATTTTCTGAGCGCTTACTCTGTGTCACTGACTATGCTGGGAGGTTCACATCATAAGCATTCTGTGAGCTGGGAACTGAATGTGTCCCAGGCCATGGCTGGCTGAGGCAGACAGAAGCCCATCGAGGGCCACAGAGTCCACCCAGGGCCCCAGGCCACCAGCAGGAGCCAAAGCCTACCCAGGGTCCCAGGCCACCAGCAGAGGCCAAACCAAGACTAGGCTGCTCAGCCTGCCTGGCTCCACGATACTGCAATGGGGACGAGCAGGAGGCCAGGGAGCTCCCTCAGGGTCACAAAGCCCCCCACCCCTGGCACTGGGACAGGGTCAGCCAGGAAACAGGGCACAGTGTCTGTCCCAGGGCCAGGGAGGAGGGAGGAGGGAAGGAGGGGGTTGGGCAGAGCCAGTTCCGTGGACAGCCTGTGCAGGAAACAGCTGAGGGAAGCTGGGGCGAGATGGGGGCAGTATGGCCTCCACAGCCCACCCTCCCGTGGGAGCCAGGGCAGGGGCGGTCCTGCCATTGCTGAGGTTGGAACCACAGTGGCTGAGGCCACAATCCAGCTCTGGGTCTGCCGGCTCCCACCCGCCATCACTGCCAGAGCCCAGGGACCTCTCCTGTAGAGCAGGACTGTAGGTTTCTGCCCCTAGTGTCATGGAGATTCCAGGTCCCAGCGGACAAGACAAGGCCAGGAGATGTTGTTTCTCCCAAGACTCGGCGATTCTCAAACAGGGAGCTGAGTTAGCCCCATTCACCTGCTCACCAAGGGGACCATGGCCAACACCTGGGCAGTTGACAGTGACCAGCAAAAGAATGAATCAAGGAATAAGAGAATGCTGGAGTGAATGAGAGGAAGCAGAGCCCTGACCAGACTCTGGGAGCCCCAGGTCTGGCCGGTTCACAGCCTCACTGGAGACCTGCTGCAGGCCAGGGCCATGGCGAGGTGGCGGCTGGGGGTACGGAGGGCAGGGAGACTGCAAGCTGCTCCCAGGGGTGGCTGTGCTCCTGTGGCTGGTCTCAGAGGCGGAGAGGGAGATTTCCAGACAGAAGAGATGGTGGAGGACACAAAAAGGCAATTCCTGCCCCATGGAAATACTGAGGCCAGCTTTTAAAGAAAAGGGGTTAGAACTGATGGGGTTTCTTTCCTAACTGACTTCTGTGTGTTCCAGATTATTTTTCCAATCTTGGTTCAATTCTGAACTGAACCCCCAAGTCCCTGGCCTCCAGGAACCCGGCTCCTAGGCCAACAGACCAGCGGAGGCAGCAGAGAGCAGGACAAGCAGGGTAGACAAGAAAGATCTTCCTTCAACCTCAATCCCACAATGAACGCTCAGGCAAGTGCTGGGAGTAGTGAGCCCACCATCTCTAGAAGCAATCAAGCTGCTCCCAGATGCCCAACAGCCAAGAAGCCCAGGAAAGAATCTATAAGTAAAGGGGAGTGTTATTATAACAAGGTTTACCCCAAGGCCACTCATCAGGAAGTCCCTTAGGAATGGTGCTGTGTCCAGGGTTCAGATCCACCCAAGTCCTCCAGACAGACCAGAGAGGGGGGTGCCCCAGAGAGCAGCAAGAAAGGGCTCAGCACCTGCTATATGCTGGGCACTGTGCCAGCCAGGAGTTGTCTCTCATATTATCTCAAATCATCTCAATATGCTGCAAAGTATGTATTTCTGTCCCTTTGTTTGTTTGTTTTGAGACGAAATCTTGCTCTGTCACCCAGGCTGGAGTGCAGTGGCGTGATCTTGGCTCACTAAAACCTCCGCCTCCTGAGTAGCTGTGATGACAGGTGCCTGCCACCATGCCTGGCTAATTTTTTGTATTTTTTTGTATTTTTAGTAGAGCCGTGGTTTCACCATATTGGCCAGGCTGGTCTCAAACTCCTGGCCTCAAGTGTTCCGCCCGCCTTGATCTCCCAAAGTGCTGAGATTACAGGCGTGAGCCACTGTGCCTGGCCTCTATCCCCATCTAACAGACGACGAAACTGAGGGTCAAGGAGGTAAAAGGCTTGCTTGAAATCACACAGCTCCCTGGGAGCAGAGCCAGGATACAGAGCCAGAGTTGGCTGGTCCACAGCCTAGGGCCAGCTCTCCCCTTCAGCTGTCATTCAACCCATAAGTATTCATGAGTGCTTGCCATGTGCTACATCTTGGTCTGGGGTTTGGGTCATAATCCCTAATGACTATCTTAAGCACCATAATCCCAAATGCTGAAATCCCGAAAGATGAAAATCTCTGAAGTCTAAATCCCTAAAGTCTAAAATTCCTAACATCTAATTGACTCCCCCAGTCATGACAGATTTGGAATTAGAGGTGATTAAGGCTTCTAAAAGTGAATGGCAAGGTGTTACCAATAAAATTTGGTTTTTTTGATTCAGCCTAATGCATTTGGTGGAAAATTCAGATAACTGAACGGGCCACTTGATACAGCAACCACAAAAACTTCAGCTTAAAAATGTGTCATTTGGCCGAGCGCAGTGGCTCACGCCTGTAATCCCAGCACTTGGGGAGGCCAAGGCAGGAAGATCACCTGAGGTCAGGTGTTTAAGACCAGTCTGGCCAACATGGTGAAGCCCCATCTCTACTAAAAATCCGAAAATTAGCCAGACACGGTGGGCGCCTGTAATCCCAGCTACTCAAGAGGCTGAGTCAGGAGAATCGCTTGAACCTGGGAGGCGGAGGTTGCAACGAGCTGAGATCACACCACTGCACTCCAGCCTAGGTGACAGAGCAAGACTCTGTCTCAAAGAAAACAAATTGTCATTTGCCTGCCTTGGCATTCCTTCCAGCTGACAATATTCCAGGAGCTTTTATGTATTTTTTTTTTTCATTTCTAGTTTTCTTTTTTTTATTTTTTTTATTTTCTTTTCTTGTGCCTCCAAGAGCTTTTAAAGACATAGAGCCACATTTGCCTGAAGAAGCCACTGAAGTTTCTGACTGGTTTGAATATAATTATGCACACTGTAGGATAAGAAGACACGTACGGCTGGCCGGGCGTGGTGGTTCACGCTTGTAATCCCAGCATTTTGAGAGGCCGAGGTGGGTAGATCACTTGAGGTCAGAAGTTCGAAACCAGCCTGGCCAACAAGGTGAACCCTCGTCTCTACTAAAAATACAAAGATTAGCTGGGTTGGTGGCAGGTGCCTGTCATCCCAGCTACTCAGGTGGCTGAGGCAGGAGAATCGCTTGAACCTGGGAAGCGGAGGTTGCAGTGAGCTGAGATTGCGTCACTGCACTCCAGCCTGGGCAGTATTGTGACCACCAAATCTGTGGTCTGTATGTGAGTGCACGTGGAATGATAGAATGCCCATGTCAGTGTATGTCAAATCACAGAAAAATTTCATAAAGAGCAGAGCCATGTAGAAAATGAACATGAACATATTCTCACAGAAGAGGCATAACCTTTAAAAAAAAAAAAAAAAGCCGGGCACGGTGGCTCAAGCCTGTAATCCCAGCACTTTGGGAGGCCGAGACGGGCAGATCACGAGGTCAGGAGATCGAGACCACCCTGGCTAACCCGGTGAAACCCCGTCTCTACTAAAAAATACGAAAACTAGCCGGGCGAGGTGGCGGGCGCCTGTAGTCCTAGCTACTCGGGAGGCTGAGGCAGGAGAATGGCGTGAACCTGGGAGGCGGAGCTTGCAGTGAGCTGAGATTGCGCCACAGCACTCCAGCCTGGGCAACAGAGCGAGACTCCATCTCAAAACAAAAAAAAAAGCAGCTGCACATAGTGGCTCACGCCTGTAATTCCAGCATTTTGGGAGGCCTAGGCAGGTGGATCATGAGGTCAGGAGTTCGAAACCAGCCTGGCCAATATGATGAAACCCCATCTCTACTAAAAATACAAGAATTAGCTAGGTGTGGTGGCGGTAGCCTGTAGTCCCAGCTGCTTGAGAGACTGAGGCAGGAGAATCGCTCAAACTCAGGAGACAGAGGTTGCAGTGAGCCGAAATCGTGCCACTGCACTCCAGCCTGGGTGACAGAGTGAGACTCCATCTCAAAAGAAAAGAAAAAAGAAAAAAAAGCGGCTACTCATCGAGATGCAAGATTTCAAACTATAGTTAATAATGATGAAAGTCGGCCAGCTTTTATGGACCGTCTCTGAGCAATAGCCCATAATCTATCCGAGTAATACATGTTTTCATGTTGAGTCATCTTTTTAGTGTGTTAGCTTTCTTTTTTCTTTGCTTTTTCTTTGTTTAGGTTTTCTTTTCATTCACTCTTCTAAATTATCAGCATTGTTTTTTACAATTTGTTATGCTATGGATTTAATCTTTCCATCCTTTCCAATCCTGGAAGTATAAATTGCACAGAGACTTTTAGAGAGTTCTAATGCATTTTATGCATCTTTTGCAAATGTGACTCCACCAAAGTGCATTATCCCAGCGTTGACTTTGTGTGTGAGCACTCTGTGTGTGTGTGATGTAAGAATGTTGAAACTTCCTCAATGAAGTGATATCCTTTTTGTACATCTGCACTTGAAAAAGGTAAAGTTTCTCCAGATCTCAGCTCTTTGGATGAGGGCACAGGCACTGGTGACCCGTCACAGATTTTGAACGGTCTTATCAAAAGACTTAGGTTGTTCATCCAGGTATTCCAGATGACTGCGATTATAAAGCTGGGTGCACACAATTACCCACCATAGTATACTGTGTTAGTACATTTTCCTTTTCTTTTCTTTTTTTGAGACAGAGTCTCACTCTGTCACCCAGGCTGGAGTGCGGTGGCATGATCTTAGCCCACTGCAGCCTCTGCCTCCCAGGTTCAAGCGATTCTCCTGCCTCAGCCTCCCAAGTAACTGGGATTACAAGCACGTGCCACCATGGCAGGCTACTTTTTTTCTATTTTTAGTACAGATGGAGTTTCACTATGTTGGCCAGGTTGGTCTCGAACTCCTGACCTCAAGTGATCCACTCACCTCAGCCTCCCAGAGTGCTGGGATTACAGGTGTGAGCCGCCACTCCCGGCCTAATAGCCTGCTATTGACTGAAAGCCTTACTGATAACATAAATGGTCAATTAACACATATTTTGTATGTTGTGTGAATTACACACTGTATTCTTACAATAAAGTAAGCTAGAGAGAAGTAAATGCTTTAAGAAAACCATAAATAAGAGAAAATGGATTTACAATTCAATAAGTGGAAATGGATCATCATAAAGGTCTCCATCCTTGTCGTCTTCCTGTTCAGTAGGCTGAGGAGGAGGAAGAAGAGGAGGAGGATTGGTCTTGCTGTCTCAGGTTTGGCAAAGGTGGAAGAAAATGCACATGTAAGTGGATCCAAGCAGTTCAAGTCCATGTGGTTCGAGGGCCAACTGTAAGGTCACATTCATAGCTTCCAGGTGGCCAGGAATTTTTGGAGGACGAAAGTCAACACAGTATAAGTAAACAGCCTGCAACTCTGGAGCTACATTTTCTCTGCAGAGTAAACGGCAGGCACGCTCACCACCTGCGATAAAAGATTCAGGTCCTCTGAGCTCAAGATTCAGGTTCTCTGAACTTAAGACTCCTCCCCTAAAACACAATCCACTGAGTACAAAGCTGCCATTGGGCCCTATTTGTGTTATTCTTGGAACTGGCCCATAAAAATGTAGATACTGTGGCTCCCATTGCTGCCGTGGGTCATGAACTGTTTCTTGTTTCTGACCCAGGAGTCTCATACCTTCTGCCAGAATTTATGGAACGGAGGTCAGGCTCTTTTCTTACCTTGCAAATAGGGTACACTCTCACGTCCTTCACAGTTCTTGGTGAGTAGGACCTGTGGCTGAGGAAATGGCTTCACAACCTACAGAGGAGGAGAGTGTGAGAATCGTGGGGGTGAAACTCTAGGAGGAAAGAGAAGAGAGGCAGCGAGGAGGAGTGGCAAGAGCTGTCCGGGAGGCTCTGAGGAGTCGGGAAGGGGTCGGGGAGGGAGACGCTAAGGGGGCGTTGTCCCTGCTGGCCATGTGGTGGGTGTGCAGAGCCCCTCCTGGCCTGGCCCACAGATCCTCAGCCGAGCTCACCCTGCTCACTGACACTTTGTGCAGGGGACTGGGGGTGACCCTGAGAGGGGCTGGGATCTGCCACCAGGTTGTCATGGGCATGTGGGCAGGCAAGATGAGGGTGAGTGCCACAGCCAGGGAAGAGCTGGCATCCTACTGACATCCCATAGCTCACCTGATGGTTCTGTTAAAACTGAGGTGGGCCCAGAGCCCTGCCTGCTCCCTCCCCCAATGCCAGGGGCCCCTTGGGGACCCCCAGAGCTCCAGAGGCATGATTAGGAGATATCTGGACCCGACAGCCTCAGTCTGACCTTGATGTTGAGGTTTTGGCAGTTAACCCCCTTGGGGGCAGAAAGGGTGGCTGCTCTCAGCCCGCCCCCTCATTTCCTTACAGGCTCCATAGAGTCATTGAGTTTGACCCCAGCCAGGCTAATGGATGCAAAATGCTTGGACCAATAGTCAACCTGGAAGATGGAAAACTGCCGCCAGGAGTGGGGATGGCTTCATGCAGAGCAAGGGCTTCGCAGTAGGAAGCTGCAGGTTCTAATGCTGCCTCTGTGAACCTCAGTTACCACGCTTTCAAAATGGGTCCATGGAGGGGCAGGGCTCAGCAGTAAAACCAGGAGAGCCCTGCGACGCAGGCCCCCTGGCTGTGAGCTTCTCAGGGGCGGGGTGACTGCGCCTGAATCTGGAGGGTTCACAGATGTTACAGATATTCTCTGGAACTCTGGGTTGCTGGGCTCTCTAAGCCTCATTTCTTTAAAATATTTTTTTCTTTAAATTAAAACAATGTTCTTTTTTCTTTTTTGTTTTTGTTTGTTTGTTTTTTGAGTTGGGGTCTCGCTCTGTCGCTCAGGCTGGAGTGCAGTAGCACGATCTTGGCTTACTGTAGCCTCAACCTCCCAGGCTCGAGCAATCTTCCCACCTCAACCTCCCCAGTATCTGGGACTACAGGTGCACACTGCCACGCCCGGCTAATTCTTGTATTATTTGTAGAGACAGGATTTCACCATGTCGCCCAGGCTGGAGTGCAGTGTGATCTCAGCTCACTACAACCTCCACCTCCCAGGTTCAAGCAATTCTCCTGCCTCAGCCTCCTGAGTAGCTGGGATTACAGGTGCACGCCACCATGCCTGGCTAATTTTTGTATTTTTAGTAGAAACGAGGTTTCACCCTATTGGCCAGGCTGGTCTTGAACTCCTGACCTCAAGTGATCCACCCACCTCGGCCTCCCGGAGTGCTGGGATTACAGGGGTGAGTCACTGTGCCCCGCCTGAGCCTTACTTTTCTCAGCTGTGAAATGGTGCAACAACCCCTCCCACATGGTGTATACAAACTAAACTGTGACTTCTGCACCCAGTGCCAGAGTTTGTACGAGGTTGCTGCCTGCCCCAGCCTTGGCTCCAGCCCAGCAGCCCCTTTTCAGGCCACTTTCTCCCCTCTTCACTGGAGCCCGGGCGTCATCTCCCCTCAGGGGCTATGGTTGTGGTGACCAATGGGCCTGGGACCTGACTTAACTGTGTGTGAACCCCCAGCGCCCACCACTGGGCCTGGGTCAGTGAGTGAATGCATGCAATTTAGGAAGGAGAGGAATGGAGTTTTTGATTAGAGTTTGTTGAATAAAGTAAAATGTAAAGACAAAAGCAGCCAGGGGAAATGTGGGAAATGCTTCTGTCGAAGCCAGGTAATGACAGAGCCTGGGATGCGGGTCTCGATGGGCATATCCCAGCTACTTGGGAGGCTGAGGCACGAGAATCACTTGAGCCCAGGAGGTGGAGCTTGCAGTGAGCAGAGATCGCACCATTGCACTCCAGCCTGGAAGACAGAGCGAGGTTCCATCTCAAAACAAGCAAACAAACAAATAGCAGGATATTAGTAGTTAAGTTTGGGGAGCGTCCAAAGTTACAGGTAGATTTTTGACCGCACAAGGAAGTCAGCACCCCTAACCCCCAAGTTGTTCAAGATTCAACTGTCTTTGGAAATAGAGTCTTTGCAGATGTCACCAAGTCAAGATGAGGTCATCCTGGAGTAGAGTGGGTGCTCAATCTAATCTGAGTGCCGTCCTTGTGAGGGGGTGAAATTTGGACTCATTCACGCCATGGGAAGATGGCTGCGTGAGACAGAGGCAGAGACTGGAGTGATGCAGCCACAAATCAAGATAAGCCCAGGATCGACAACCATCAGCAGCACCTGGAAGGGGCCAGGAAGGATCCCCCCGTGGGGCCGTCAGAGGGAGTGAGGCCCTGTCGTCGCTTTGATTTGAACTTATGGCTCCAGAGCTGTGAGCGGATTCACCTTTGTAGTTTTCAGCTGCCCAATTTGGGTAATTAGTTTCAGCGGCCCTAGGAAACGAACGCATCACTCTGCAAAATCCCCGAAAAGACCATCTGGGGCAAAGAGCAGTTGGTGCTTCCTCCAAACACACACAGGAAGACATGAGACGGGAAGAAATCATTGTCCCCCATGGCTCCATGGTGATGGTGAGTAACAGGACCCAAGACCCGGTGGCTACGCCGGGATCCGGGACCCTCCCATCTCTTGTGCCTTTATTTCAGGTCTCCCCTGTGCCATAATTGGCCACAATGTCATTGTGGCATCCACCACCCCTTGTAGGGGAAATGTTTATACCAGTTGATTAAAATATTTATAAATGCTCCCATGTCATTGCTACATATTTGACTTCCACCCAAGATTGAAAAAAGGGTTCCACGGATTTCAAAACTTAAGAAGCTGGACTGTCAGGCTGGGCATGTACAGGCTGGGTCAGCCAGGCCCACGCCTGTAATCCCAGCACTTTGAGAAGCTTAGGTGGGGATCACGAGGTCAGGAGTTCAAGACTGGCCTGGCCAGCATGGTGAAACCCCGTCTCTACTAAAAATACAAAAAAGTAGCCAGGCATGGTGACACCTGCCTGTAATCCCAGCTACTCAGGAGGCTGAGGCAGGAGAACTGTTTGAACCCGGCAGGCGGAGGTTGCAGTGAGCCAAGATCTCACCATTGCACTCCAGCCTGGGTGACAGGGAGAGACTCAGTCTCGAAAAAAAAAAAAAAAGAAGAAGAAGCTAGACTGTCTAGGCCCAACCCTCTCAGCTGACAGTGCAGAGAAGGGCAGGGCTTTCTCAAGGCCAAGTGAGTTAGAAGCAGTTAGTCAGGGTTAGCTCCAGCCTGAGAGTGGCCTCCCGAGCTAGTCACCAGTTTCTACCAAAGTGAGGTCAGACCAGCAGATGGGGGAGGACAAGGGGGAGATGGCGGCAGAGCAGGGCTCAGCAGTACCGGCAGGGCAGGGAAATGGGGAGCAAGCTGATTTTAAGCAAGCAGCATCCTTCAGCCACCTCCCCCAGGTCTTCTGTCTGACCATAGTTGGAACTCCCAGCCCTGGAGTCTACATCATTTCCTCTGATAGATCCCATCATAGTCAACTTTTATTTTTTTTTGAGACAGTCTCACTCTGTCGCCCAGGCTGGGGTGCAGTGGTACGGTAACGTTAGGGTAGATAACATTAGTCTATTTTACACGTTACCTTTTTTTTTTCCAGACGGAGTCTCGCTCTGTCACCCAGGATACAGTGCAGTGGCATGATCTCAACCCCTGCCTCCCAGGTTCAAGCAATTTTCCCACCTCAGCCTCCCGAGTAGCTGGGATTACAGGCACCCACCACCACGCCTGGCTAATTTGGGTATTTTTAGTAGAGACATGGTTTCACCGTGTTGACCAGGCTGGTCTCAAACTCCTGACCTCAAGTGATCTGCCTGCCTTGGCCTCCCAAAATGCTGGGATTACAGGTATGAGCCACTAAACCTGGCCAATTTTTTTTTATTTTTATTTTTTTTTAGATACAGGGTTTTGGCTCTGTCACCCGGGCTGGAGTGTAGTGGTGTTATCACAGCTCACTCCAGCCTCAAACTCCTGGGCTTCAAGCAGTCATCCCACCTCAGCCTCCCGAATAGGTGGAGCTACAGGCATGCATCACCACTCCCAGCTTTTTTATTATTATATTATTTGTAGAGATGGGGTTTCACCATGTTGCCCAGGCTGGTCTTAAATTCCTGGCCTCAAGCCATCCTCCTGCCTTGGCTTCCCAAAGTGCTGGGATTACAGGCAGGAACCACAGCCCCCGGCCCCTCATCATAGTCTTAAGTGCTGTTGTCTTTAAAAACCTGTTGAAAAGGGGCTACCTCTTCTAACAGCAAGGGCAGAGACCCCTGTGCCTAGCTCCCTGAACTGGCACATGTGAAGCAGTGTGGATGTGTGATGCTGGGGGGCCAGGGCTCACCTGTTCATTCCACCTTTGCCCACCAAGTGCCCACCAGGTGCCAGTCCCTGCCCCAAGGCTCTGTGGCCAGAGTCTGATTTCATCCCTATGACAAATATTCAGGGTAGATAACGTTAGTCTGTTTTACAAGTTATCTTTTTTCTTTTTTTTTTTTTTCCAGATGGAGTCTCGCTCTGTCACCCAGGCTACAGTGCAGTGGCATGATCTCAGCTCACTGCAACCTCCGCCTCCTGGGCTCACATGATTCTGCCACCTCAGCATCCCGAGTAGCTGGGATTACAGACATGCACCACCACACCGGGCTAATTTTTCTATTTTTAGTAGAGACGGGGTTTCACCACATTGGCCAGGCTGGTCTTGAACCCCTGACCTCAACTGATCCACCCGCCTTGACCTCCCAAAATGCTGGGATTACAGGTGTGAGCCACCACGCCCAGCTTAGTCTATTTTACAAGTAAGGAGCCTGAGGCTCGGAGAGACAGGTCTGCAGCTAAATGTAGGTAAGTGGGGAAGGAAGGAATGAAGGAAGGAGGGAGGGAAGGAGGAGACAGTCAGGGTTCCAGTGCCAGGAATGGGAAACAAGGGCCGCGTCCTCACCAGGCTCAGTCCCAGTTGTGAGAGGGTCAAGGAAGGTGAGGACCTCAGAGGGCAGGGCGGGGGCTGCAGCAGGTCACACACACAGAGCAGAAGTGCTGTGTCTGCTTTTCCAGAAGGACAACTGCAGCCTCAGATTCCCCAATTACTCAGAGGGGCCAATCCTACCCCTGGCTCACACAGGTGGGGACCTGGGCCCTAGACCTCAGGCTGCACCTCCCCAACTTAACATCCTCCTGACTGGCTTTCTGCTGATGGCTAGGAGGTTGTTCCCATCTGAGTCCAAGCCTCTCACTAATGCTGCTGACCCGAGGTTCATGGGGGTCCCCAGCCTCCAGCCTGGGGAGGTGGCCTCCAGGGCCAAGGCTGGCTGGCTCAGTGGACATCTCAGGCCAGGCCTTCCCAGTCTCTGCTCCCTCATCCAATCCTCCCAGCTTTTCAGGAAGGAAACATCATTCCTCTCATCCCAGAATCAGGAGGGAAATCCTGGGCTCAGAGACGTGGCATGACTTGCTTTAGACTGCACGGACAGAGACAGGCAGACGAGAAGTGGACACCCATTCATGCCCTGATTCCTCCCCCAGGAATCTTTCTGCTACTCTGCTTGGACTTTCTTGGTAAACAACTGGGCGTGTGAGCAAGCGGCAGTGTGCACGCCAGAGACAGATGGATGCAGTGAGTATGCTAAGCCCCTGGCAGCCCCAGCACTGAACACCCAGATAAAGCTGCCAGGCTGCCTTCTTCCTTCTCCAGGAGAACAGGTGTCGGTGGCTCCTCTTCCTTCTCCAGGAGAACAGGTGTCAGTGGCTCCTCTTCCTTCTCCAGGAGAACAGGTGTCGGTGGCTCAGGGACAGGAGCTGGACCAGAAGGGCTTTGGAGAGCCTCTGAAGGGAGGCCAGGAGAGGACAGAGGCAGAGATGGAAGGACCCTGTGGGGAGTGGTGCCCCCAGAACGCCGCCTCCATCGAGGGCTGAGTAAGAAGAGTGTTGTTTGAATTAGAACACTAATATGGGAGAGACATGGTGGCTCATGCCTGGGGTTCCAGCACTTTGGGAGGCCAAGGCGGGCAGATTGCTTGAGCTCAGGAGTTCGACACCAACCTAGGCAATATAGAAAGACCTCATCTCTATGAAGAAAAATAATGAGCCAGGCATGGTGGCACACACCTGTAGTCCCAGCTACTTGGGAGGCTGAGGTGGGAGGGAGGATCATGTGAGCCTGGGAGGTAGAGACAGCAGTGAGCCGTGATCATGCCACTGCACTTCAACCTGAGTGACAGAGTGAGACAATGTCTCAAAAAAAAAAAAATCCAACAAATATTAGTCTTAGAAAGATAGAAGACAGGGCCAGGCATGGTGGCTCACGCCTATAATCCCAGCACTTTGGGAGGTCGAGAGGGGTGGATCACCTGAGGTCAGGAGTTCAAGACAAGCCTGGCCAACATGGTAAAACCCCATCTTTACTAAAAATACAAAACTTAGCCAGGTATCTTGGCACATGCCTGTAATCCCAGCTACTCCGCAGGCAGAGGCAGGAGAATCACTTGAACCCAGGAGGTGGAGGTTGCAGTGAGCCAAGATCGTACCATTGCACTCCAGCCTGGACGACAGAACAAGACTCCATCTCAAAAAAAAAAAAAAAAAAAGAAAGAAAAAGAAAAAAGATAGATAGATAGATAGATAGATAGATAGATAGATAGATAGATAGATAGAAGACAGAAAAACAAATGAAAAAAAGTGAAAATAATGACTAAAAATGTTTCAAATGCAATTATCCACAATGCAAGTTTGCATCTAGCAAAACAACAGCCCATGGATGTAAGAAGTTTAGAAAAATTCAAATAATAAATACAAAGCAACCAACATAGACATATTTTAGCTAAGCTGCTAAAAACCAAAGCTAAGGAGAAAGTCTTAAAGGCAGCCAGACAGAAACGGCGTATAACATACAGGAGAATAGCAACAAAAATGACAGCTTGCTACTCATCAGAAACAAGAGAATCCAGAAGACAATGGAACAATGTCTTTAAAGCAGTGCAGGGGGTGGGGACAGCAGGGGACTGTCAGACTGGAATTTTAGATCCAGCAAAAGACCCTTTAAAATACTGGTAGGCTGGGTGCAGTGACTCACACCTGTAATCTCAGCACTCTGGGAAACTGGGGCAGGAGGACCATTTGAAGGCAGGAATTCGAGGTTACAGTGAGCTGTGATTGCACTGTTGCACTCCAGCCTGGGTGAAAACCTGTCTCAAAATGATTACATTAATTAATTAATTAAAATAAAGGTAAACTGAAATCATTTCTAGTTAAATGCAGGCTAACTTCTTCACTACCAGATGTAAATTAAAAGAACTTCTAGAGGGGCTGGGCATGGTGGCTCAAGCCTGTAGTCCCAGCAGTTTGGGAGGCTGAGGTGGGCAGATCACTTGAGGCCGGGAGTTCAAGATCAGCCTGGCCAACATGGTGAGACCCTGTCTCTACTAAAAATACAAAAATTACCCAAGCATGGTGGCACATGCCTGTAATTCCAGCTACTCAGGAAGCTGCGGCAGGAGAATTGCTTGAACCCAGGAGGTGGAGGTTACAGTGAGCAGAAATCACACCACTGCACTCCAGCCTGGGTGACAGAGTGAAAGCCTGTCTCAAAAAAATTTTTTTTAAAAAGGAACGTCTAGAGGAACTTCAAGAACTTCTAGAGGGCTGAAGGAAAATTATGCAAGATGAAAACTCGGATATAGAAAAAGGGATGAAGAGCAATGGAAATAAGTATATGGATAAATATAAAATACTATTTTCTTCTTTTCAATTTCTTTAAAAGACAATTGACTGTATAAAGCAAAATAATAACAATATCTTGTGGGGGTTATAATATATTTTCAGGTAAAATATATATCAAAACAATAACACAAAGGATGAAGGAATTACAGGATAATGTTGTAAGGTTCTCACATTTTCTCTTAATTCAAGGTAATCTGTGATGAGTTAAAAATACACATTGCCAGCTGGGCGCAGTGGTTCACACCTGTAATCTCAGCACTTTAGGAGGCCGAGGCAGGCAGATCACAAGGTCAGGAGTTTGAGACCAGCCTGGCCAACATAGTGAAACTCCATCTCTACTAAAAAATATAAAAAATTAGCTGGGCGTGGTGGCAGGCACCTGTAATCCCAGCTACTCTGGAGGCTGAGGCAGAAGAATCTCTTGAACCCAGGAGGCGGAGGTTGCAGTAAGCCAAGATCGTGCCATTGCACTCCAGCCACCTGGGCAACAGTGCAAGACTCTGTCTAAAAAAAAAAAAAGAAAGAAAGAAAGAAAATACACATTGCCTTTTCCCTCCACAATTTCTCTCTGCTCCAGTGAGTTACTTGATTCCGGGGGCTCTATTTGTCTGCCTGCAAGCTACACACTTCCCAGGACTACACCGCTGGCCTCTGCCACAATCGGACTCCTGCTGATGGCCCTAATGCACAAGTGGGAATATCTTTCTGCCGTCTTCAGAAAGTTTGAAGAGTGGAGAAGAGGGAAATGTGAACGTGAAGAGGAGGCTCCACCTGGAGCTGAGGCACCAGACCCCACCCGCTGTTCTAGAACTCGTCTTGGACAACTGTCAATCAAGTGATGGAAAAATTGAGGGCTTTACAGCTGAATTTGTGAACTTAGAGTTTCCCCATTTGATAACTGTAGGCTTGATTTCATTTTCAAATCTCCCCCGGCTGCCATGACAATAGAGTCTTTGGAGATCTGGACATGTTAGAAACTCACATATCTAAACTTAGATGGAAATACACTGGAAGATATCAGAACTTTAGAACCTTTGAAAAAGTTGGAACGTCTAAAGAGCCTGGACCTCTTAAACTGTGAGGTTACTAACCTGAATGACGACTGGGAGAGCGTCTTCAAGCTCCTGCCCCAGCTGACCTACCTTGATCACTATGACCAAGAGGACCAGGAAGCCCCCAACTCAGATGCCGAGGGGGATGATGTAGATGATGAAGAGGAGGATGAAGAAGGAGAAAATGAGGAAAATGAGGAGAATAAGGTTAGTGAAAAGGAAGAGTTTGATGGAGACAAGGATGAAAATGAAGATGTAGACTGTGAAGAAGGTGAAGATGAAATCAGTGAGGAGGAATAAGAATTGGGACATGATGAAGGGGTTGATGAAGATGAAAATAAAATAAATAACAGGTGGTGGGCCTAAATCCAACTATGTCAGTAACTACGTTAAATGTAAATGGAATGAATGCTTCAATTAAAAGGTGGTAATTGACTGGGCGCAGTGGCTCACTCCTATAATCGCAGCACTTTGGGAGGCCGAGGCAGGTGGATCACCTGAGGCCATAAGTTCGAGACCAGCTGGCCAACATAGTGAAACCCCATCTCTACTAAAATTACAAAAAAAAAAATGGCGAGGCACGGTGGCTCACACCTGTAATTCCAGCACTTTGAGAGGCCAAGGCAGGTAGATCACAAAGTTAGGAGTTTGAGACCAGCCTGGCCAACATGATGAAACCCTGTCTCTACTAAGAATACAAAAATTAGACAGGCATGGTGGTACATGCCTGTAATCCCAGCTACTCAGGAGGCTGAGGCAGGAGAATCGCTTGAAACCAGAAGGAGGAGGTTGCAGTGAGCTGAGATTGCGCCACTGCACTCCAGCCTGGGCAATAAGAGCGAAACTCCAGCTCAAAAAAAAAACAGAAAACAAAAAATTAGCCAGGCATGATGGCAGACGCCTATAACCCCAGCAACTCCTACTAAGGCAGAATCGCTTGAACCTGGGAGCCTGAGGTTGCAGTGAGTGGAGATTGCACCACTGCACTCCAGTCTGGACAACAAGAGCAAGACTTTGTCTAAAGAAAAAAAAAAAAAAGAACAAGCTCAATAATTGAAAGAAGGTATCAAAGGCCAGGTCCAGTGGCTCACACCTATAATCCCAGTGCTTTGGGAGACCAAGGCCAGGAGTTAGAGACCAGCCTGGCCAACATGGCAAAACCTCACCTCTGCTAAAAATACAAAAATTAGTCGAGCCTGGTGGTGGATGCCTGTAATCCCAGCTACTCGGGAGGCTGAGACACAAGAATCACTTGAACCTGGCAGGAAGAGTTTGCAGTGAACTGCGATCCCACCACTGTGCTCCAACCTGGGTGACAGAGCAAGACTCTGTCTCAAAAAATATATAAAAGGGCCGGGCGCGGTGGCTCAAGCCTGTAATCCCAGCACTTTGGGAGGCCGAGACGGGCGGATCACGAGGTCAGGAGATCAAGACCATCCTGGCTAACACGGT
>NW_016814226.1:2050128-2052897 GCF_001698545.2 Rhinopithecus bieti
GATCCGGCCACTGCACTCCAGCCCGGGCGACAGAGCAAGACTCCGTCTCAAAAAAAATAAAAATAAAAAAATAAAAAAATAGAAATAGAGGCAGAAGGCCAGGCGCGGTGGCTCAAGCCTGTAATCCCAGCACTTTGGGAGGCCGAGACGGGCGGATCATGAGGTCAGGAGATCAAGACCATCCTGGCTAACACGGTGAAACCCCGTCTCTACTAAAAAATACAAAAAACTAGCCGGGCGAGGTGGCGAGCGCCTGTAGTCCCAGCTACTCAGGAGGCTGAGGCAGGAGAATGGCGTAAACCCGGGAGGTGGAGCTTGCAGTGAGCTGAGATCCGGCCACTGCACTCCAGTCCGAGCGACAGAGTCAGACTCTGTCTCAAAAAAGAAAGAAATAGAGGCAGAAGAGGGCAATGATGAGATGTGAAGAGGATTCAGCTCACCATTGCTGGCTGTGAAGATGGAGGGAAGGGCACATGAACCAAGAAATGTGGGCAGCCTCTAAAAACTGAAAAAAACAGGAGAGGGATTCTCTATGAGAGCCTCCAGAAAGGGACACAGCCCCGCAAACATCTCGATTTGAGCCAGTGAGGCCCATGTTAGACTTCTAACCTTCAAAACCATAGATAATAAATTTCTGTTGACTGAAGCTGTTAAGTTGGTAGTTCTGTGTTACAGCAGCAATAGTAAACGAATACAAAAATGAACAAAACCCAATTGTTGGTTCCTTGGCTTTTTGAAAAGATTAACAGCATAACTAAAAACCTGATAACATTGTCCAAGAAAAAGAGAGAAAACACAAATTAACAATACTGGGAAAGAAAGAGGGGATATCATTACAGATTCTGTTGCGGGAAGTCAGGGACCCCGAACAGAGGGACCAGCTGAAGCCACGGCAGATGAACATAAATTGTGAGGATTTCATGGACACGTATTACTTCCCCAATCAATACCCTTGTGATTTCCTATGCCTGTCTTTACTTTAATCTCTTAATCCTGTCATCTTCTTTGTAAGCTGAGGAGGATATATGTCGCCTCAGGACCCTGTGATGATCGCGTTAACTGCACAAATCGTTTCTAGAGCATATGTGTTTGAGCAATATGAAGTCTGGGCATCTTGAAAAAAGAACAGGATAACAGCAATGCTCAGGGAACAAGAGAGATAAGACTTCTGACTGCCAGTGAGCTGGACTGAACAGAGCCGTATTTCTCTTGTTTCAAAGGCAAATAGGAGAAATATTGCTGAATTCTTTTTCTCAGCAAGGACCATCCCCGAGAAAGAGAATGCGCCCTGAGGGGTAGGTCTATAGACGGCCCCCTTAAGGCGGCTGCCTTTTACAGTCAAAGCCAATGGGATGAAATAAGCCTCGGTCTCCTGTAGCGCTCCCAGGCTTATTTATTAGGAGGAGGAAAATTTCCACCTAATAAATTTTGGTCAGACAGGTTGTCTGCTCTCAAACCCTGTCTCCTGATAAGATGTTATCAATGACAATGCGTGCCTGGAACTGCATTAGCAATTTTAATTTCACCCCATCCTGTGGTCCTGTGATCTCACCCTGCCTCCACTTGCTTTGTGATATTTTATTACCTTGTGAAGCATGTGATCTCTGTGACCCACACCCCATTCGTGCGCTCCCTCCCCTTTTGAAAATCGCTAATAAAAAATTGCTGGTTTTACAGCTCGGGCAGCATCATGGAACCTGCTGACCTGTGATGTCTCTCCCGGACACCCAGCTTTAAAATGTCTCTCTCTTGTACTCTTTCCCTTTATTTCTCAAACCAGTTAAGACACTTAGGGAAATAGAAAAGAACCCACAATAAATATTTGGGGTGGGGTTTCCCCTGATGAGAGTCTATAGACATTAAGAAGATAATAATAGGGGAGGCTAGGCACAGTGGCTCACATCTGTAATCCCAGCACTTTGGGAGGCCAAGGCAGGTGGATCACCTGAGGTCAGGAGTCCAAGACCAGTCTGACCAACAGGATGAAAACCTATCCTTACTAAAACGCCAAAACATTAGCTGGGTATGGTGGTGGGTGCCTGTAATCACAGCTACTCGGGAGGCTGAGGCAGGAGAATTGCTTGAACCTGGGAGGCAGAGGTTGCAGTGAGCCAAGATCACACCACTGCACTCCAGCCTGGGCAGAAGAGCGAGACTCTGTCTTAAAAAAAAAGTAGTAATTAATAATAATAATAATAATAATAGGGGAACATTATGAACAACTTCACAGCAACAAATTTGACAACATATATGAAATTAATAAATTCCTTGAAAACATAACTTACCAAATATGACATAGGAGAAACTAAAAAATCTGAAGAGCCTTATATTTAGTAAGGAAATTTAGATTTGTAATTAAAACTACCTCACAAAGAAAACTCGTTCTAATGGCTTTTCTAGCACATTTTTTTTTGTTGTTGTTTTTGTTTTTTGTGGTTTTTTTTTTGTTTTTGAGATGGAGTCTCACTCTGTCACCCACACTGGAGTACAGGGGTATTCCAGCCTCCGGAGTAGCTGGGATTACAGGTGTGCACCACCATACCTGGCTAATGTTTGTATTTTTAGTAGAGATGGGGTTTCGCCATGTTGGCCAGGTTGGTCTCCAACTCCTCACGTCAAGCAATCCACCTGCCTCACCCTCCCAAAGTGCTGGAATTACAGGCATAAGCCACCACAACCAGCCTCTAGCACATATTTAAGGAAGAAATAATTTAACCAGTCTTATGGAAACAGGAAAGAAAGAAGGAGAGACGGAAAGAAGGAAGGAAG
>NW_016814227.1:0-1519 GCF_001698545.2 Rhinopithecus bieti
AAAAAAAAAAAAAAAAAAGAGATGGGTCTCGGCTGGGTGCAGTGGCTCACGGCTATAATCCCAGCACTTTGGGAGGCCGAGGCAGGCAGATCACCTGAGGTCAGGAGTTTGAGACCAGCCTGACCAACATGGTGAAACTCCGTCTCCACGAAAAATACAAAAATTAGCTGGGCAAGGTGGCAGGCGCCTATAATCCCAGCTACTTGGGAGGCTGAGGCATGGGAATCACTTGAACCCAGGAGGCAGAGGTTGCAGTGAGCCGAGAACGCACCACTGCACTCCTGCCTGGGTGATAGAGGTAGACTCAGTTTCAATAAACAAACAAACAAACAAACCAAGAGATGGGTCTCACTCCGTCCCCCAGGCTGCAGTGCAGCCTTGACCTCCTCGGCTCAAGCCATCCTCCCACCTCAGGCTTTCAAATAGTTGGGACTACAGGTGCACACAAGTTAACATTTCAACAAAGTTTGCCCAATCTTGATGACCTAGTTCCCTTGGTTTAGTGATTAATGACTTCACCTACAATATAAAAGTTTAAGAAACAAACAAACAAACAAACAAACAAAAAAAAAACACCTCCTGTGCAATCAGTTTAGATTGTAAAGATTCTCTGCCTTGCCAGAACACTTTTCTAGGCTTTATGATCTTCCAAAGCCATCATTAAGAACACTATGCTAAGGGCTGGGAATGTAAAGAAGAGTAGAGTACAACACAATCCCTTACCACCTTAGTCCACTGTGGTGATGAGCAGGGAGCTACAAGCAATGCAGGCTGGGCACTGCAGGGAGATGATGGATAGTGACACACACCGACCCAGGGCATTATTATGGGATATTACTTATGGGAGCCCTGAGCAGAGGACCTAATAGCTTGGAGAAGGGAAGTAAAGTACTGCACAAGGTTAGGAAGGCTTCCCTGAGGATGTGACTTAGCAGCTGAGTGCTAAGGCTGAAAAGAAGAGAAAAAGGGCTTTTCAAACAGAGGCTTAAGAATAAAGGCTCACGGTGAGAAAGAGCTGGGGGTTGTTGCAGGAGAATCGCCCAAGTTCTCCTAACAATCACTTATCCACTGTGAATCAGCCATGTGTTTCAGTATGGTACCATGGAAGTTCTCCGTGTTCACCACGCTGATAAACTCGTGAATTACCTCATGAACATTTCTTTCCCAACAAAGGTTCTCTTAATATACTTGTCAGCATTCATACACCCACTCCTCCATGGGGCATACTGGATGGCAGTACAGAGTTTAATTCATGCTCTCTTGACAAGTTAAAGACTGCTGCAGTCTCAATCATTGTAATTAATTTGTGTATACAGTCAATTCTCTGTTTTTTTTTTTTTTTTTTTGAGACGGAGTCTCGCTCTGTCGCCCGGGCTGGAGTACAGTGGCTGGATCTCAGCTCACTGCGGATTCCGCCTCCCGGGTTTACACCATTCTCCTGCCTCAGTCAGTCCTGAGTGGCTGGGACTACAGGCGCCCGCCACCTCGCCCGGCTAGTTTTTTTTTTTTTTTTTGTATT
>NW_016814228.1:0-1512 GCF_001698545.2 Rhinopithecus bieti
CGAGACTCCTTCTCAAAAAAAAAAAAAAAAAAAAGAAGAAGAAGAAAAAAAAAGAAGACAGCATAATTTTCCTATTATTGGAGTCTGGACTTCTTGGACTGGACACCCCTGACTAAAGTGGGAAAGTGGACCACCAACCTTGGTTTCTGCCACCCCAGATCTGGGATACTGGCCCATCACTGATGTGACCCTTTATAAGAAAATCAGATCAACTGAGAAGGGGGCAAACGTGGTATGAGTGGCTACTAATAAAACAAGGTATACCTAATACAAGAAAATAAAACTGGCCGGGCGTGGTGGGTCACACCTGTAATCCCAGCACTTTGGGAGGCCAAGGCAGGGTTCACTTGAGCCCAGGAGTTCAAAATCAGCCTGAGGAACATGGCAAAACCTCATCCTACAAAAAATACAACAACAACAACAACAAAATTAGCTGGGTGTGGTGGTGCCCACCTGTGGTCCCAGCTATTTGGGAGGCTGAGGTGGGAGGATCACCTGAACCCAGGAGGTGAAGGTTGCAGTGAGCCGAGATTATACCACTGCACTCCAGCTTGGGCAACAGAGTGAGACCCTGCCTGGAAAAAAAAAAAAAAAGGCAAACCTACTACAGTGAAATAAAACTGGCCAGGCACTGTGGCTCACGCCTATAATCCTAGCACTTTGGGAAGCAGAGCAGAGTGGATCGCTTGAGCCCAGGAGTTCAAGACCAGCCATGGTGAAACCCCATCTCTACAAAAGAAAAAAAAAAGAAAGAAAAGAAAAAAAAAAAAAAAATAGCCAGGCGTGGTGGTGCATGCCTGTAGTTCCAGCTATTCAGGAGGCTGAGGTGGAAGGATCACCTGACCCCGGGGAGGTGGAGGCTGCAGTGAGCCGTGATTGTGCCACCGCACTCCAGTCTGGGTGACAGAGTGAGATCTTGTCTCACAAAAATAATAATAACAAATTAAAACTGTTTTCGAATGGGCAAGAACAAAAAATTAATCAAGTTATGCAAAAGGAAAAAAAGTGAGAAACATTTGAGGATGCCCGGTGCCTCCCTTCTGACACGCCCTACCTCCCACCCCCAAAGTCTCACCAATTCCAGAGCTGCCTCCAAGGTGCTTCCAGTCCTGGAGATAAATGGGCCATTCCTGCCCACACCAGAAAGGGAGTGGACTTGACCCCTGGCCAAGAGTCCTGACAGGATTAAGGAAGGACAACCAACAAACTTGCATTTCCAGTGAGCACAGACCCATGTTCTCAAGAAGGGGAAAACTTCCAACAGGAACCACAGGAACTGTCTCCATTTTTAAAAATAGCGACTATGTATTCATTTCACAGTCACACACACACGTTATCAAGACCGAATAAAAGGAACAATAGAGACGGGGGAAAAAAGAGAAGTATAGAGAGGAGGGAGAGCCATTTTGAGCCCTCAGGGCATCCATGAAGTCAGGAAACTTGAGTTAACAGAAGCCATTCTCATGCTTGGACTGGTCAGTGCTCAGCTATTTTATATATTGTTTTGCTTTT
>NW_016814229.1:0-1515 GCF_001698545.2 Rhinopithecus bieti
ATGAGGAATGTGGCTGGGCACAGTGGTTCATGCCTGTAATCCCAGCACTTTGGGAGGCCAAGGGAGGTGGATCACCTGAGATCAGGAGTTCGAGACCAGGCTGGCTAACACGGTGAAACCCTGTTCCTATTAAAAATACAAAAAATTAGCCAGGCGTGGTAGGGCACGCCTGTAATCCCAGCTACTTGGGAGGCTGATGCAGGAGAACCACTTGAACCTGGAAGGCAGAAGTTGCAGTGAGCCGAGATTGCACCATTGCACTCCAGCCTGGGTAACAAGACTGAAACTCTGTCTCCAAAAAAAAAAAAAGGAATGAAACTTGTCTTCCACCAAATTTTATGGACAGATATATTCTCTACATAAAAACAAAGTGGGATAATGTATACAATACTTTAAAAAGAAAAATCGCTTATAAAAATTTAGTTATCAGAAATATATTGAAGAATGAGGCCAGGTGCGGTGGCTCCATGCCTGTAATCCCAGCACTTTGGGAGGCTGAGGCAGGTGGATCACCTGAGGTCAGGAGTTTGAGACCAGCCTGGCCAACATGGTGAAACCCCATCTCTACTAAAAGTACAAAAATTAGTTGGAGGTGGTGGTGCACGCCTATAAGCCCAGCTACTCAGGAGGCTGAGGCAGGAGAATTGCTTGAACCCAGAAGGCAGAGGTTGCAGTGAGCCAAGATCACACCATTGCACTCCATTGCATGCACTTTTGCAACAAGAGCAAAAATCCATCTCAAAAAAAAAGAAATAAAGAATGATTCATGACTTTAAGAAACCCAAATTATCACTACTGGTGTGAATGTAAAATAGTGCTCCTACGCAAAACAGTCTGGGCAGTTGTTCAATGAAACACAGATAATTACCATATGATTCAGGAATTTCACTCCTCAGCATATACCCATGAGAAATGAAAATATATATCCATTCAAAAACCTGTACATAAATGTTCACAGCAGCATTACTGAAATAGCCAAAAAGACAGAAACAACCCAAATGCCCACCAACTGGTGATGATTAAACAAAATGTGGTATAACTATACAACAGACTATTATTTGGCCATAAAAAGGAATGAAATACTGATATATGCTACAACGCAGACAAACTTTGAAAACATCATGCTAAGTGAAAGAAGCCAGTCACAAAAGAATACATTTTACATTATTTTCATTCACATCAAATGTCCAGAATAGACAAATCCATAGAGACAGAAAGTAGATTAGCAGTTGTTCAGGGCTAGATGCAAGCGGTAACAGGGATAAGTAAAGGGTGCAGGGTTTTTTTTTAAGATGATGAAAATGTTCTAAAATATGTGGTGATGACTGTAAATGCCTGTGAACATACTAAAAGCATTGAATAATACACTTTAAATGGGTGAACTGTATGGGATGTAAACTGTATCTCAATAAAGTTGTAAAAACAAAAAATAAAACCAGAACACACCACCCCCCACAGAACTCCTTTTTTTTCTATTTATTTATTTATTTATTTATTTATTTATTTATTTATTAT
>NW_016814230.1:0-3310 GCF_001698545.2 Rhinopithecus bieti
AAAAAAAGCAATTTCTACTTCTTAAAAGATAACAAAGCCAGATGATTTTGCAAGCAAGTCTTTACTAAACATTCAGGAAACTTGTAAGTCCTATCTCATACAAAATGTTTCAAAGAAAAAAGGAGAGAAAGTTAACTATCATTTGATGTAGCTAATATAAGCTTGATACAAATATTGAGCAAAAATATATTAATCAATAAAAAACAAGAACAGTAAGAGAAAAATTATCAGCATAGACACAAAAGTCCTGTATATATTTTGGTACTAGCAAAGAGAATTAAGCAGTGGGAAAAAAAATGTCTGACTAGGTATAACAGGAAAGTAAAAACTTCTATTTACCTGAAAAGATAAACATGATGATTATGACTTGCGGTCCCTGCTGGGGTCCCTGTTATCAAATACACTGAAGGAAGAATTTCCACGCCTGCCCACCATTTGTCTCTCTCTGGGCACTGCTGCTCACACGAGGTTCTCAAGGCAACTCTGGGCTAAGTGTGCGGAACTTCTTGATGTGCCAGAGCATCACAGTTATGTGAGATTTCTTCTACAAATGGACAGAATTACCCACTTGTCACTATGTGTTACACTGTCTTCTGGGCATGAAATGTGTGGAATTTTACTATCCTAGGGTTTTATAGTCAACAGTCTATTTGGCAATAACCCTTTAGAAGTAAACTATCAAATTCAAAAATGGCTGTCCACCCCCACCACAGCTTTGCAATTTGATTAACCCCTTCACCCATCCCTCCCTCTCTCCTAACATTAGATTTGATAATTTTTCCAGCCTGAGTCAATCCCTCCAATGCTAGCAGCTTATTCTCCTTAATCAAAACCTCCCATTCAAACTCTGATTTCTTACCATCAACTCCTGATCAACACCATGCTCATAGCCCTGTTTCAATTCAACCCCAGTAATATCACATTTTCACACTGCATCCACACACGCTGTAAAATGTCCACAATGCTAAAATTCTTCTTAAAAAAAAACAAAATCGCACAAGAAAGGAACCTAGGAGGCACTGTTGAAGGTTTCATTTGCTTGTTTGTTTGTTTGAGGCCTGGTGTTTAAAAATCTTCCGGGCCAGGTCTGAGCGTCCAATTTTTTAACACCTTTATGGAGGTATAATCAGAATACAGAAAAACTACATGTATTCAATGTCTATAATTTGATGAGTCTGAAAGCTGTTTTTTTCTTGAAAGAAGCTATTCTTCACATTTTGAAATTTTGAAATCAATGAATTTTTAAAGTAGCCTTTCTAACCAAATACTGTATGTTCTCACTTATAAATAGGAGGTAAACAAGGGATATAAGACAGCCTACAGAAAGAGAAAATATTTGCAAACTATGCATCTGACAAAGGCCTAATGTCCAGAATGTATAGGGAACTTAAGCAAATCAACAAGCAGAAAACGAATAAATCCATTTAAAAAATGGGCAAAAAACATGAACAGACGCTTCTAAGACATACAAGTGGCCAACAAACATGAAAAAATGCTCAACATCACTAATCATCAGAGAAATGCAAATCAATACCACGATGACATACCATCTCACACCAGTCAGAAGGGCTGTTATTTAAAAGTCAACAAAAAAAAAAAAAAAAAAAAAAAAAAAAAAAAAAAGACAGATGTTGGCAAGACTGTGGGGAAAATGAAACACATATGCACTGATGGTAGGAATGTAAATTACTTCAGTCACTGTGGAAAGCAATCTGGAAATTTCTCAAAGAACTTAAAACAGAGCTACCATTTGACCCAGCCATCCCTTTACTGGGTATATACCGACAAGAAAATACATCATTCAACCAAAAAAACACATTCACTTATATGTTCATCATTGAGCAATTCACAACAGCAAAGACATGGAATCAACCCAGGTGCCCATCAATGGAAAGCTGGATAAGGAAAATGTGGTACATACATACCATGCAGTATTATACAGCCATAAAAAAGAATGAAATCATGTCATCTGCAGCAACATAGATGGAGCTGGAGGCCATAATCCTAAGCAAATTAATTTAGGAACAGAAAACCAAATATCACATGTTGACACTTATAAGTGGGAGCTAAGCATTGAGTACACATGGACACAAAGAGGCAAACAATAGACACTGTGGACCACTAGAGGGTGGAGGAGGGGGGTTGGTTAAAAAAACTACCTATCAGGTGCTATGCTCACTACCACAGTGACAGGATCCATACTTCAAACTTCAGCATCATGCAATAGTCCCACATAACAAATCTTCTTATGTGTCCCAGTATTTTTTTTTTTTTTTTTGAGACGGAGTTTTGCTCTTGTTGCACAGGCTGGAGTGCAATGGTGCAATCTCGGCTCACCACAACCTCTGCCTCCTGGGTTCAAGCGATTCTCCTGCCTCAGCCTCCCATGTAGCTGGAATTATAGGCATGTGCCACCACGCCTGGCTAATTTTGTATTTTTAGTAGAGATGGGGTTTCTCCATGTGGGTCAGGCTGGTCTCAAACTCTCGACCTCAGGTGATCCACCCACCTCAGCCTCCCAAAGTGCTGGGATGATAGGTGTGAGCCATTGTGCCTGGCCTGTGTCCCCAATATCTAAAATAAAAAATTAAACTTAGAAATAAACAAATAAACATACAGAGGGTACACATGGACACAAAGATGGGAATAAAAGACAATGGGGACTACCAAGAGGTGGAGGGATGGGGTAACGGTTGAAAACGACCTGCTGGGTACTCTGCTCACTACCTGGATGACAGGTCCAATTGTACCCCGAACCTCAGCATGACACAATATACACATGTAACAAACCCATACATTAGCCCCTGGATCTAAAACAAAAGTTGAAATTGAAAATAAAAAATTAGAGTAGGCTTTCTAAAGCCTCCAATTTTAATGTTAAAACCTTCTTAACGATGAAATATAATGGTCTACAGTTTGTCTTTTCAACCCCATGCCAGTTACAGCAGACACTGTTACTTTGTTCTCTCCATCTGTTTTATTCTGTTACTTTTCTCAGTTTTGTTCAATTATCTCCCCTCCTCCACAGGGCCATGTGTTTTAGACACTGTATTTGATCTTAGTCAAAATACTGAGAAGTGATGGCTGTGTGTTTTAGAAACTTGCCCTTAGAGATGAACCTACAGGGGTGATATCATTTTGTTTGTTTTGGACATGAATTTGTTACCTAATTTTAGTCGATGAAATGGTGAGAGGAAGTCTTCTCAGTGGGGAAGGAGGATGAAACTTTGGGGTAAATATTTACTTGCTTTTAAAAAAGGAGACCAGAGAAGATCAAGGATGTTTTTCCAGACATTGTTGAGTTTGGATG
>NW_016814230.1:7377-9210 GCF_001698545.2 Rhinopithecus bieti
GTAAGTAAAAAAATAAAAAAATAAATAAATAAATAAATAAGTCAGGAAACAACAGATGCTGGAGACGATGTGGAGAAATAGGAACACTTTTATACTGTTAGGAGTGTAAATTAGTTCAACCATTGTGGAAGACAGTGTGGTGATTCCTCAAGGATCTAGAACCAGAAATACCATTTGACTCAGCAATCCCATTACTGGGTATATACCCCAAGGATTATAAATCATACTACTATAAAGACACATGCACACGTATGTTTATTGCAGTACTATTCACAATAGCAAACACTTGGAACCAACCCAAATGCCCATCAGCAATAGACTGGATAAAGAAAATGTGGCACATATACACCATGGAATACTACGCAGCCATAAAAAAGAATGAGTTCATGTCCTTTGCAGGGACATGGATGCAGCTGGAAACCATCATTCTCAGCAAACCAACACAGGAACAGAAAACCAAACATCGCATGTTCTCACTCATAAGTGGGAGTTGAACAATGAGAACACATGCACACAGGGAGGGGAACATCACACACCAGGGTCTGTCAGGGAGTGGGTGGCTGGGGGAGAAATACATTAGGAGAAATACCTAACGTAGATGATGGGTTGATGGGTGCATCAAACCACCATGGCACATATATAACTATGTAACAAACCTCCATGTTCTGCACATGTATCCCAGAACTTAAAGTATAATAATAATAGAAAAGACTATGGGAATAGTATACAGGATAGATTCAATTAGAGGAGAAAGGAGAGGGAAAAGGTTGTTTTGATAAATTGTTGTCGATAACCTAAGAAATGGTAATGAGGACCCAAGCAAAAAAAAAAGGGGGGGGGGCTAGCATGTGGAGGGGATTCACCGAGAGATAAGATAAGCAATGACTAAAGGTCAGGGCTAAAGAAGAGAAAATTCTTTGATGAGTAACTGCTGCTTTCTGTGATTGGGCTGACGAGGGTGGTGAGATTTGGCAGCATTGCGGAACACGGCATGATACTCATAGCTGTGAGGCTTGGTGATTCATCTCAGCTCTGAAAAATGAAAGTGTCATACTGGTGATGTTAAAGAGTGACTCAGGTACCTGAGCAAGGCTGGACTGAGATTTCCTTGGAGGCATTTACTTATCTATCTCTTTGTCATACATAGGATTCTGAGAAAGATATGCCTACTGAGTGTGTGGGCTTTTTCCCACCTCAATGTTGCTGATTTACTCAAGGCAATTTCCCAGTTGAAACTCAAGGAGTTTCCCAGCTGAAACTCATTTGATAATTTTTTTTTTTTTTTTGGTACAAAGAAATGAGGATTCTTTTCATGACTGATACATATATTCAAAGAAACTACTGAAAAATGTCCTATCCGAGAAGGTTATTTGAATACTTTTAAATCTGTTCTTATACACCACAACTTCAAGGAAGCCGTTGTGAATGTGTGTGGGGGTGAGAGAGAGTAAGAGAGAGAGCAGGGAAAATCCTGATGACAAAAACTGATTCAGGTTATCTGGCTAGTTTGTTTGCTGTTGCTTTCCTTCCTTACCAATTGGTTTCCTCTCAAAGCTATGTTTACTTAAGATAGATTTACCTTTCCACATAAGAAAACATTATCATTTAGTTAAGGACATTGGATATGTATTTGCACAAACATACGCATGTATGTAGCTCCACAAAGAGAAGTAAAGAAGATATGTCCCATATGAGTGTATAAGATATAGTAGATAACATTAATAGCCCTAACTCTTTATTCCTCTCTGATTCCAGGAAGGCAGTTTTCCATGTAACTTCTTAGTTTTTCTAGCTAAAGAGGTGAAGTTGATTTCCCTACTCCTTGTTTTGGAG
>NW_016814231.1:0-1389 GCF_001698545.2 Rhinopithecus bieti
CAGCGGCTTTGTTTACCCTCTTAAGCCTCAGCAATGGCGGGCACCCCTCCCCCACCCTCGCTGCTGCCTTGCCGTTAGATCACAGACTGCTGTGCTAGCAATGAGGAAGGGTCCGTGGGTGTGGGAGCCCCTGGCCTGGTGTGGGATATAATCTCCTGGGGTGCCCGTTTGCTAAAAACGCAGTATTGGGTTGGGAGTTACCCGATTTTCCAGGTGTTGTGTGTCTCAGTTCCCCTGGCTAGGAAAACGGATCCCCTTCCCCTTGCGCTTCCAGGTGAGGCGATGCCTCGCCCTGCTTCAGCTCTCGCTGGTCAGGCTGCAGCAGCTGACCAGCACCAATTATCAGACACTCCCTAGTGAGATAAACCCAGTACCTCAGTTGATAATGCAGAAATCACCTGTCTTCTGTGTCGCTCGTGCTGGGAGCTGGAGACTGGACCTGTTCCTATTCGGCCATCTTACTCTGCCCCCTCCTAATGCTAGTGCTAACACTCTTTTCATGGAATCTGCAATAGGATATTTTGGAGTGATTTGAAACCTCTAGTGAAAAAGGAAATATCCTTAGATAAAAACAAAAGAAGCCTTCTGACAAACTCCTTTGTGATGTGTGAATTCGTCTCACAGAGTAACACTGTTCTTTTCATTGAGCAGTGTGCTAACACTGTTTTCTTGAAAAGTGCAGTGGGATATTTCAGAGTGCATTGAAGCTTATGGGGACAAAGGAAATATCCTCACACAAAAGCTAGAAAGAAGGTTTCTGAGATAGTACTTTGTGATGTGGGAATTCATCTCCTGGAGTTAAACCATTATTTTCTTGGAGAACTTCACTAACACTGATTTTGTGGAATCTGCATAGGGTAATTTGGCAGCAACTTGAGGCCTATGGTTAAATAGCAAATATCATTATATAAAAACTAGAAAGAAACTTTCTGAGAAACTGCTTTGTGATGTATGAATTCAACTCACAGAGTTACAACATTCTTTTCCTTGAGTCATTTGCTAACACTGTTTTCAAGGTGTCTGCAAAGGCATATATGGGAGCGCATTGAGTCCTATGGTGAAAAAGGAAATATCCTGAGATAAAAACGAGAAAGTAGCTTTCTCAGAAACTGCTTTGTGATGTGTGAATTCATCTCACAGAGTTACATGATTCTTTTCCTGAATCAGTTTGGTAGCACTGTTTCTGGGATCTGAGAAGGGATACTTTGGAACGCATGAAAGCCTATGGTGAAAAGGAAATATAATCAGATAAAAACTAGAAGGAAACTTTCCGAGAAAATTCTTTGTAATGTGTGAATTCATCTCACAGAGATACACCTTTATTTTCATTGTGCAGTTTGCTAACACTGTTTTTCTGGAATTTGCAATGGGATATTTGGGAGTGCATTT
>NW_016814232.1:0-4643 GCF_001698545.2 Rhinopithecus bieti
TATCACAAGGACAGAAAACCAAGCACTGCATGTTCTCACTCATAGGTGGGAATTTAACAATGAGAACACTTGGACACTGGGTGTGGAACATCACACACCAGGACCTGTTGTGGGGTTGGGGGATGGGGGAGGGATAACATTAGCGGAAATACCCAATGTAAGTGACGAGTTAATGGGTGCAGCACACCAACATGGCACATGTATACATATGTAACAAACCTGCACATTGTGCACCTGTACCCTAGGACTTAAAGTATAAGAAAAATACTATATTATAACCTATTATCTAAAGCTAATAACTACTTAACCCTGTTTGCATAAACAAAAAAAAAATCAAAATAAAACCAATTAAAACTGTATACTTCATCCCCTGCTTTTAAACTTTTGTTGTTTCTATTTATATCTTTTGTACTGTCTATATCTTGAAAAGTTATTGTAGTTATTTTTTGATGGATTCTTTGTTTAGTCTTTCTACTAAAGATGTAGTGGTTTAGACACCACATTTACAGTACTATAATATTTATGTTTTTCTACAGACTTACTATTGTCAGTTAGTTTTGTATCTTCAGATTATTTCTTAATGCTCATTAACATCCTTTTCTTTCTGACTGAGGAATGAACTCTCCTGTCCTTTAAGGTTTCTACTGAAAAGTCTGCTGCCAGATATATTGGTGCTCCAGTTAATGTTGTTTCTTTTCTCCTACTGCTTTTAGGATGCTTTCTTAATCCCCAACCTTTGAGAGTTTGCTTATTAAATGCCTTGAGATAGGATTATTTGGGTTAAATTTGCTTGGTGGTCTATGACCTACTTGTACTTGGATACTGATATCTTTTCTAGTTTTGGGAAGTTCTCTGTTATTTTCCTTTGAATAAACTTTCCACCCCTATCTCTCTATTTCCTCTTTAAGGTCAATATTGATTTGCCCTTTTGAAGCTATTTTCTAGATCCTGTAGGTGTTATTTCTTTGTTTTAATTCTTTTCCTTTTGACTCTTCTAACTGTATATTTTAAATGTCCTGTCTTTATGCTCACTAATTATTTCTTTTGCTTGACCAATTCTGCTATAAAAGACTGATGACTTTCTCACTAGGCTAATTTGCACTTTTTAGTTCCAGAACCTCTGCTTGATTCTTTTAAATTGTTTCAATCTCTTTGTTACATTTGTGTGATAGAATTCTGAATCCTCTCTTTGTGCTACCTTGAACTTTTTTTGAGTTTTGTCAAAGTAACTATTTTCAATTCTCTTTCTGAAAGGTCACATTTCTGTTTCTGAAGCATTGGTCCCTGGTTTCTTACTTAGTTCGTTTGGTGAGGTCATGTTTTCCTGGATGGTCTTGATGCTTGTGGATATTTGTCAGTTCTGGGCATTGAAGAGTTAGATATTTATTGTAAGCTTCACATTTTGTGTTTGTTTATACCCATCCTGCTTGGGAAAGTTTTCCAGGTATTTGAATGGACTTGGTTGTTGTGATCTAAGTTATGTTTGCATTAGTGGGCACCCCAAGTCCACTAATGCTGTGGTTTTTCTAGACTAACACATGTACCATCTTGATATTTTTCAATAAGACTCAGAAAATTCTATTGATTACCAGTCAGAGACTCTTGTGTACTTCCCTTACTTTCTCCCAAACAAAGTCTCTGTCTTTGTTCTGATCCACCTGCAACTGAGGGTGGGGTGACACAAGCATCCCCGTGGCCATGACCACTGAGACTGTGCTCGTCAGACCTTATGCCAGCACAACACTGGGTCTCAACCAAGGCCCACTTGGGCCAGTACCTAGCTACTACCTATGTTCACACAAGGCCCTGGGGCACTACAATCAGAAGATGGCAAAGCCAGATGTGCTTGTGTCCTTCCTTTCAGGGTAGCAAGTTCCCCCAGGCCCCTGGTGGGTCCAGGGATGCCATGCAGGAGCCAGGGACTGGAGTCAAAAAAACTTAGAGGTCCACCTCATGTTATATTACACTGCAGCTGAGCTGGCACTCATACCACAAGACACAGTCCTTCCCACTTTTCTCTTTCTTTTCCACAGCCAGAGGAGCCTAACTCCATGGCCACCACCATCACAGGTCCACAGAGAGTACTGCCAGACTACTGCTTATGTTCCCTTAAGGCTCAAGGGCTCTTCAGTCAGCTTATGACTGTCCTGAGACTTCACCTTTCAGGGCAGTGGGCTCCACTCTGGCCCAAGGCAGGTCCAGAAATGCCATGCAAGAGCATTTCTGGGCTTTCACTGGAATCAAGGATCCCAAGAGCAAACTTGCCGCTCTATCCTCCTGTGGCCAAGCTGGTACCTAGGGTGCAAAACAGAGTCCCCTTTACTTTTCCCTCCACCTTTATCAAGCAAAAAAGGAGTGTCTTCCTGTAGCCACCACAGTTGGGAATGTGCTGAGTCTTATCTGAAGCCGGTACATCTGAGTCTTACCCAAGGTCTATGGGTTACTACCTGAGTATTACCGCTGATTATTCATGGATCAAGGGCTCTTTAGTCAGCAGGAGATGGATCCTGCCAGGACCAGATCATTCCCTTTAAGGCAGCAGTTTCCCTTCTGGCAGAGTGTGGCTAGAAATGTAATCCAGAAGCTAGGGCCTTGAAAGGGGGCCTCATGTCTCTGACTGGTATGGAAGTCAGTTTTTGTGCCACTATCATACTATTTTGTTACTATAGCTTTGCAATACAGTTTGAAATCAGGAAATGTGTTGTCTTCAGCTTGTTCTTGCTCAAGATTGCTTTGGCTATTCAGGGTCTTTTGTGCTACCATACTAATTTTGGCATATATACACACCATGAAATACTATGCAGCCATAAAAAAAGGATGAGTTCATGTCCTTTGTAGCGTCATGGATGAAGCTGGAAACCATCATTCTGAGCAAACTATTGCGAGGACAGAAAACCAAACACCGCATGTTCTCACTCATAGGTGGGAACTGAACAATGAGAACACTTGGACACAGGATAGGGAACATCACACATTCGGGCCTGTCATGGGGTGGGGAGAAGGGGGAGGGATAGCATTAGGAGATATACCTAATGTAAATGACGAGTTAATGGGTGCAGCACACCAACATGGCACATGTATACATAGGTAACAAACCTGCACGTTGTGCACATGTACCCTAGAACTTAAAGTATAATAATAAAAAAGACTATTTTTTTCTATTTATGTGTAAAAGGTCATAAGCATTTTAACAATATTAATTTGTCTAACCCATGGACATGGGATATCTTTCCATTTATTTTTGTCATCTTCAGTTTCTTTTATCAACGTCTTACAGTTTTCAGTGCACAGATATATTATTTTTGTTAAATTTATTCTAAGTTTTATTCTTTTTGATACTATTGTCCGTAGAATTGTTTTCATAATTTCTTTTTGGATAATCCATTGTTAGTGTATAAAAATGCAACTGATTCTTGTTTGTTAACTTTGTTTACTGAATTTGTTCATCAGTTCTAACAGTTTTTTGAGGAGACTATTTAGAAGCCTAAAATACTTTTGCCTAAAATTATGACATTATTGAGAAAAATACACATTTTCATGAGATTTATGACTTTCACCAATTTTCCATTGTTTATTGGAAAAAATTGTGTTCCTTAAATCCCTCAGGGCAGCCTTTCAAACTTATAAAAATCTCCACTGGTAGAAAAATATCCTTTATGGGTATCCTGTGTTATTTGCTATGAAAATTCAGCATTAAAAATAACTGAATATCGGATGGAAATAATTTCTCCACTTTGGTTTGCTCATTTAAAATCTGCTAAGTAATATATGTTTGATTTTGCTTTAAAACTTCCACAGGTCATCAAGAGGTAGTACATTTTAGAATGTGGTTCTACAAAAAGATTGCCTGAACTGGGATATTGTCTCTGTCACTTGAAGTGTGACCCTAGGTAAGTAATTTAACCTTCTTTGCTTAGGTTTTATTTTCTGTAAAATGAGAATGGTGATAGTATCCAACTCATAAAATTACTGTGAGATTTAAATTATACATATACATACCACACATAAATATACATTGCAAATACCCAGCCACAGTGCCTGTCATGGCAAGGGCTCAATCAATGTCATCAACTACTCTTATTAAATAGGACTCCAACAATTATGTAATTCCCCAGTAGTCCTTTAGCTGGAGTCCACTGGTTCACTGTTTCACTCTCAGGGGGTTTCCTAGTTGGCTTTCTTGAAGCCAAGCATCATGAATGAAGCTTAACAGTGATGGGTTCTTCTAGCCAATACTGTGGAGTTAATCCACTTCCCAGTCTCTTCGATTAGAGGGTACTGGAGAAGAGCTCAAATCAGAAAGTAATGTGGGCCAGGCATGGTGGCTCGCACCATAATCCCAGCACTTTGGGAGGCACAGACGAACGGATTATTTGAGGTCAGGAGTTTGAGACAATCTGGCCTACATGGAGAAATCCCATCTCTACTAAAAATAAAAAAGTTAGCTGGGTGTGGTGGCACAGGCCTGTGTAATCTCAGCTACTTGGGAGACTGAGGCAGGAGAATCGCTTGAACCCAGGAGGCGGTGGTTGCAGTAAGCCTAGATAGTGCCATTGCACTTCAGCCTAGACAACAGAACAAGACTCCATCCCCCTGCCCAAAAGAAAGAAAGAAAGAAAAAAAAATAGCAATGTGTCACATGT
>NW_016814232.1:6498-10740 GCF_001698545.2 Rhinopithecus bieti
GACAGGGTCTCATTCTGTCACCCAGGCTGGAGTTCAGTGGTGCAATCATAGCTCACTACAGCTTTGAACTCCTGGGCTCAAGCAGTTCTTCCACTTCAGCATTCCAAGTAGCCAGGACTACCAGTATGTAGAACCATGCTTGGTTAATTTTTAAATTTATTTTTTACTTGAATGAGGTCTCACTATGTTGCCCAGGCTAGTCTTGAACTCCTGCCCTCAAGCAATCCTCAACTCAGCCTCCCAAAATATGGGGATTACAGGCATGAGCCACTATTCCCAGACAGATTTTTTGTTATTGTACAATGAAACATGCCAACATTTTGAAGACCCACACAACTGAGTGAACCAATATTTTTTAAGTCACCAACATGGTGATATTACAAAATCATGCATAGGAAAAGATCCATTTAAAATGCAAGATAGACCAATGGATTTTAATGTAACAGATTATGAAAAGCTCACTGATATTGTTTTACATTACACATTTCAACCAAGCTTTAAGAAATTACTACTTGTCTAGCCATGTTTTTGCAAAGCAACTGTGCTGTGCTGGGGGACTGCTTCCACCCCTGGTTGGCTTCGATTCTGGCTTTGTAGATACTGCCCAAAGCAATTTATAAATTTAATGCTGTTCCTACTAAACTGCAATTGAGATTCTTCACAGAACTAAAAAAAAAGTATTTTAAAATTCATATGGAACCAAACAAGAGCCTGAATAGCTAAGTCAATTCTAAGCAAAAAGAACAAAGCTGGAGGCATTGCACTGCCCAAACTATACTATACGTCTACAGTAACCAAAACAGGATGATACTGGTACAAAGACTGAGACATAGACCAGTGGAACAGAATAGAGTACCCAGACATAAGACTGCACACCTACAACTACCTGATCTTTGACAAATCTGACAAAAACAGGCAATGGGTAAAGAATTTCCTGTTAAATAAGTAGTGCTGGGATAACTGGGTATCCATATTCAGAAGATCAAAGCTGGTCTCCTTATTTATACCATATACAAAAATTAACTCAAGATGGATTACAGACTTAAATGTAAAACTCAAAAGTATAACAACCCTGGGAGACAACCTAGACAATACCATTGAGGACATAGGAGTGGGCAAAGATTTAGTGACAAAGAACTATAATTCCTGAAAGCACCTGCAACAAAAGCAAAAATTGACTAATGAAATCTAATTAAACTAAAGAGCTTCTGCACAGCAAAAGAAACTATCAAGAGTGTAAACAGAATTACAGAATGGGAGAAAATTTTTGTAAACTACACATCTGACAAAGGTCTAATATCCAATATCTATAAGGAACGTAAAAAAATTACAAGAGAAAACAACTCCATTAAAAGTGGGCAAAGGGCATAAACAGACACTTTTCAAAAGGAGACATAAATTCTGCCAAAAATCATATGGAAAAATGCTCAACATCACTTATCACTACAGAAATGCAAATGAAAACCACAGTTAGATACCATGTCACACCAGTCAGAATGGCTATCATTAAAAAGTCAAAAAATTACAGATGCTGGTGCAGTTGTGGAGAAAAAGAAATGCTTATACACTGTTGGTGGGAGTGTAAATTAGTTGAAGCATTGTGGAAGATAGTGTGACAATTCCTCAAAGACCTAAAGACAGAAATACCATTTGACCCAGCAATCCCATTACTGGGTACATACCTGAAGAAATATAAATGATTCTATTACAAAGATACATGCATGCATGTGCTTTTTGCAGCACTATTTGCAATAGCAAAGACATAGAATCCACCTAAATGCCCAAAAATGATAGACTGGATAAGGATATACACCATGGAATACTATGAAGCTATAAAAAAGAACAAGATCATGTCCTTTGCAGGGTGATGGATGGAGCTGGAGGCCATTATCCTTAGCAAACTAAAGCAGGACCAGGAAACCAAATGTGTCATGTTCTCACTTATAAGTGGGAGCTAAATGATGATAACATGTGGACAAATAGGGGGGAACAACATACTCTGGGGCCTATTGGAGTGTGGATGGTGGGAGGAGGGAGTATCAGGAAAAATCACTAATGGGTACTAGGCTTCATACATGGGTGATGAAATAAACTGTACAGCAAACCTGCATGACACAAGTTTACCTATGAAACAAATCTGCACTTGTACCCCTGAACTTAAAAGTGAAAACAAACAAACAAAAAAGAAATTACTGCTTGTCAAATTTTGATTTAACATCAAAGAAGAATATAAACAAGTATTTAAAATGTTATGAAAACAAATTATTCTACCAAAAAGACACAAGACACATGCATTTGAATGTTTGCAACTGTGCTGTTCACAATAGCGAAGACATGGAATCAACCTAGGTGCCCATAGATGGTAGATTGGACAAAGAAAATGTGGTACATATATATCATGGAATACAATGCAGCCATAAAAATGAAATCATGTTCTTTATAGCAACATGGATGGAGCTGGAGGCCATAATCTTAAATGAATTAACACAGTAACAGAAAATAAAACACCACATGTTCTCACTTATAAGTAGGACCTAAGTATTGAGCATACATGGACATAAATCTGGAAACAATAGACACTGTGGACTACTAGAGGGTGGAAGGACAAGGTGGGGGTTAAAAAACCACCTATCGGCAACTGTGTTCACTACCAGGGTGATGGGATTTGTATTCCAAACCTCAGCATCATGCAATATTCTAATGTAACAAATCTACAATGTACCTCCTGCAACTAAAATAAAAGTTGAAATTTAAAAAAAGATACTTCTTTTTCTAAGTACATATCTTTTTAAAGTCATATTTTCTTCATATGTTTGAGCCAAAACAAATTGCTACCAATTGAATGCAGAGACAGGTATGAGAATCCATCTGTCTTCTTTTAAACTAGACATTAAGAGATCTGCTGAAATGTAAGGCAAAACTACTTTTTTTTTTTTTTCTTCTTGAGATGGGTCTCACTCTGTTCCCCAGGCAGGAGCGCAGTGGTGCAATCATGGCTCACTTCAAACTCTTGGGCTCAAGTGATTATTCTGACTTAGCCTCCCAAGTAGCTGGGGCTATAGGCATGCACCACCATGCCCAGGTAACGTTACTTTTAAGCCTAATTTATTTTGGGAAATGTAATATTTTTCATAAAAAATAGGCTATTTATATTCATATATTATTGGCTTACTTATGTCATATTAAATTTTTTAGTAAATACATGTTTTAGAAATTTCTCATTGTTATTTCCACTATGGTAAATATTGATAGATGTAACTCACATACACAAAAGCTCTTTGGGTGTTCAATGATTTTTAAAAGTATGAAAGGCTCTAAGACCAAAAAGTTTGAGAATATTGGTCAACAATCTAAGGAATTTGGATTCTAATGCTATGCTATGTGAGCTCATACACGTTACTTAAGCTCTCTGGGCTTGTTCCTGTGTAATGAAGAGGAGTATAATGCTTACTGGGCATAGTAAGGATTAACTGTGTTAGTACACACTGTGAAGTTAGAATACATAGTAAACAGTATCTTTTAGAGGTATAGGACTTTTAACATCTGAGGAGTGCAGAGATGCAGGTGAAGCCTCTGCTTTAGGTTGGTGCTAGAAAGAGTAAAAAATAAAGCACTACCTTTGATTACCTTTCCCTCTCTCTACCTTCGCCCCCACCCAAGTTTCACCCACTTATTTCCACACAGCTTCCTCTATATAATATATAGAGGAAGGAATATATAATATATGTCAATATATTATCTTTAGAAAATATTGAAAAAGTGCCACTTTGAGACAATGTATTTGCCATCCCTCCTCTACTATTATCTAAGTCTTTATGCAGTAAAGAACTCTGGGACCTATACTGCCCAGGCAACCCTTCTTCTGAAAGTCTCAAAGAAGTCACTATCTTCTGGCAAAACCACCTTCTATGATTACACAGCAGAGCATCAAGTGGGACCCATTTGTCTACAGTGCTTAGGTCCAGGGCCTAAGCTCTCTATGTCTCTAATATCTAATGACCACCTTCCAAAGAAAATCTCACACGAAGGTAACATCTGCCATGCTCTATGACCCCCTTATAAAATTACCTATAGATAATCTGATTCAACAAAGATGTTAGAGGTTCAGCACCTTGTTGAATTCATGTAGACAACAACTTGAAGTACAGGTGAATAAGAAATAAAAATAGAGTATATATTCTTTTCAAATGTCTGTATAACATTTATAAAAACCCATTGTGTGTTAAGCTACAAAGAAAATCC
>NW_016814233.1:0-5529 GCF_001698545.2 Rhinopithecus bieti
AAATGTGGCATTTTTATTGATATATTGTAACCATGTTGATTTGAGGGATCCCCATCCTCTCACCAGTTGGCCAGAGATTGTTGTTTCTGTTTTGTACTTGATGCTATTGTTTTTGTTAATTTTGCAACTTTGCTTGACAAATTTTGTAGGTTATATATTCCTTACAGTGTGAGACCAGTGCATTGTCGACTATCCTTTTGATTTTGTTTCGTTTTGTTTTCAAGTTCTTACTCTTTAAGCCTGACTTCCTCTGCATAAAGATCAAGATAATTTAGTGGTCCTCTAGTGGCAGGTTAGATGATTTTCTTAGATCCCTCAACTGTGTAACTTGCACCCTTTACTTGGGGGATATATGTGAAAAAGCGTACCTTCAAGCTTCAGGTAATCTATGATAGTTTTAACTTTCATTTGCTGCTTGCAGAAGGCCTCTATGTCAGTCAGAAGTGAGTGACTGACGACTTCACCATTTATAAGTCTTGGATATGAAACTAACCTTGAGCATGTACACAGGCTTTTTTATCCCCAAGAAAGTCAAAACTTTTCAAAGCTGCCTATGATTGCCTAGTTTACCAGGATGTCATTTTAAGCTTTTGCCAGACTCTTCTTTGTCCCAAATTAAATTACAGCCTAAAACAGCTGTGATATTGTCAACATATTACAATAGTTTATGGTACTACCCTGAAGGTAGGCTTTTTGTTTGTTCATTTGTTGCTTGTTGTTTTTTGTTTGTCTGAACTGAATGCTGAGTCAAAATAAATAACCACAAAATCTTGCATGTAGAAATTTTCCTGAGATCTGAAAATCTGGATTAAATATTGACTTTTTCTGGCCATGGAGCTTTTAACAGAGTTCTGCAATAGATTATTCTTCTCTGTTAGGTGCTAGGCTGTCACTCATTCATAGCTACCACACAACTGGCCTGGACAAACATCATACACCCTGCTTTCTTACTGAGGTTCCATAGTTTCTTTTGGTAGAAGATTTCCAACTCTTTCTGTAGCATTAATTAATAGAGTCCTGAAAGAGTTTATTTTAATTGTTTTGCCAGTATTTTGTTATTTTTGTATGAGAGAATGAGTTCACTGAGATCTTTAACATTTCTGAAGTTAATTTTATGTTTTACATTGTGTTTTTATATATCAAGTTATTCCTTGTAGGCAGAACATACTTAGATCTCTCTTACTTAATGTGAACTGACAATCTCAACCTTTTAATCAGTTGTTTAGGCCATTTGTATATAATAAGAACACTGATGTGATTAGGATTAATTCAACTGCTTACTATTTGTCTTTCACTGATCTCATCTTTATTTTTTTTTTTCATCAGGCATTAGCATTAATATGTATTTTCTATAAGTCAATTTAAAAAATCTATTGGCTTAATATCTATATTGTATTATCATATAATTGTGACTGTAATAAGGTTCATTATCACATGACGAGTCAATACACCATGACACTGGATTGCAACAGATAAAGAGGTTTAATGGTATAACCCCCAAATGAGAGGAATGGAAAGAAATATCAGATCTGTCTCCATGAGGAGATTTGAAGTGGGCCTGAGTATGGAAACTTAATTGGTCAAAGACTGCAGGATGAAGTCATGAGACAAGGAGATGAAGAAATTGTATATTCATGCTGATTTGGTTGCTCTCTGGGAGTCATCAAACTGGTTGGCATCAGCTGTTCCATTAGCATTCAGAATGTGAAAAACATTGTAAGCAATTCATAAACAAAAACCTTATGATTCTAATATCAGAAACCCTATTTATAGGAAAAACAGGGAAGCAAGTAGTCAGTATCAAGTGCTATGTGACTTTAGTTACAAGGAAGTGGGACAAAATGCAGCCTGATTAATGTTTAATCATAACTATATTTCTGTCCAGAATTATCTTTAACTTTATGAGGGTAGCTTCATTGTTGATATTATATTTATTATTTTAGCTATTACCTTACTGTCCTCATTACACAACTTTAGTCAGTGTTTACCTTAAAGTGTTACTATATCCTTTATGTATAGCCTAAACACCTTACAGTGGTATATGTCTTCATTCAACCTCTATTATGCTATTGCTATTTATACAAATATTATAGAGCCCACAATACCTTGTCCTTATTTTGGACTGGATACTTTGTCCTTATCCACTCCAAAGTCTTTGAAAGGCATTTAAATAAATAGAAGAAAATATCTGTATATTTAACCACATTACTGTCATTTTTGGTGCTTATTGTTATATAGGTTTATTTAATATCATTTTATTTTCTGCCTGAATAACTTTCTGTAACATTTATTTTAGGGAATAATTCCTTCAGTGTTGGGTCCCATACAAAAATCTTTAAACTTTATCTTTGAAAGCTTTTCTCTGAATGTAAAATTTTAGGTTAACAAATTGTGAGTGATTTCAAATGCTATTGTGTTTTTGATTTTAGCTTTTACACAAATAATTTTTGTGTGTTTATCTTGTATCCTTCAAATTTTTTGAACTCATTTATGTTTTCTATTTTTTTACAGAATCTTTGAATTTTCTACATAGACAATCATGCTACTTCCAAATAGGGACTGTTTAATTTCTTGCTTTCTAATTAGAATGCATTTTTTTCCCTTTTCTTTCCTGATTGCACCAACTAAATATTTTTTAATACTATGTTAAATAAAATGGAGAGAATGGGCATCTTTGTCTTATTTTACTGGGGAAATATCCAGTCATTCATCATTATTATTTTAGTTGAGACATTTTGTAGATGTTCCTTACCAAGTTGAAGAAGTTTGCCTCTAATCCTAGTTTGCTGAAAAATTTTAACCATAAATCGGTATTGATTTCTTAAAATATTTTATTCATTGATGTGAAAATGTGATTTTTTTCTCTTTAGCCTTTTAATATAATAGAGCATTCAATATTCAGCATCAACCAAAAACACAGAAACAGTAAGACAAGTTGCATCAACAAAGCACGATTTAGAGCATTGTATTTTTCTCAATTCAGTCAATAAAATTTACTGATTTCTTTTCTATTATGCTGTAAGTACTTAAGTGTCAATTAAGACGTGACCTCTGTTTTGGTTGTATAGTTTTGTTTTGTTTTATTTTGTTTTGTTTTTTTAAGACAGAGCTTCATTCTTGTTGCCCAGGCTGGAGTGCAATGGCCTGATCTGGGCTCACTGCAACCTCTGCCTCCCGGGTTCAAGCTATTATGCTTCAGCCTGCAGAGTAGCTAGGATTACAGGCATGTGCCACCATGCCTGGCTAACTTTGTATTTTTAGTAGAGACATGGTTTCTCCTAAAAACAAGTTGGTCAGGCTGGTCTCGAACTTCCGACTTCAGGTGATCTGCCCATCTCGGCCTCCCAAAGTATTGGGATTACAGGCATGAGCCACCACGCCTGGCCAGTTGTATTAATATGTGGAAATACCGTAATAGAAATACGTAAGAGAAGCTGTCATCTGAGGGTTTCTTAAATCGTACTTCAAAGATTTTGTTTTTTTACATCAGAATCATCAGTGACTTTTAAAGGAATTTCAGGTCATGATCTCTACCAAGCCAGTAAAACAGCCTCTCAAAGTAAGGAATTGGCGTGTTTAGTAAAAACCACTGAACTATGAAAGAGAATAAAACAAGTATTATTTCTTGGAAATTGGGGAAGTTGGAAAATGATGAGAATAAAGAGAAAATAATAAACAAGAAGAGTACCTGGGTGATAAGCTAGAGTGGGTGGGTGCATTACTGGAAGGAAGAGATCTTTTATTGTAAAGCACACTGTTATTAAAGTGCAAGGAAATATTTGAAATCCCCATTAAATCCCCACGGCTGATGTTGGTAACTCATTTTACAAATGAGAAAGCTCAGAGACAAGTTTTTCTAAATTACTCTAGTAAGCTTGCATGGACACTTATAGGTGACCTAGAACTAAAACATCTTCTCACAAATCAACTAATGCTACGGTCTCTCCAACATTTTTATTGCTTGGTAGCATTTGAATAGCAGTGCTATTGTCAAAAACAACTTCATTTCCCCAAAAGGTTGACATAAAATGGAATGTAATGATTCTTAAGGTACTGCGACTTCTGGCAGGTATCAAGGAGCAACGCATTTCTTGATGCTTGTATTTTACACCCTCAGTCCGACCTGATGTAAAATAGAAAACCACTAATGTAAGAGTTATTTTACATTAAAACAATTTTGGAAAACGTCTTTCTTGGTTCTACGTGCCTCTGTAAGCCTGAGATGCATGATAAAGTTGTGCTACTATCAAATGCACAAATAGTTTAAGAAGGAAATCTTCTAGAAAAAAAAAAAAAAAAAAAAAAAAGATGGCATCTTGGCATTTCCTCAGATTTCGCCTCTCAAATGTATTATTTCCTAGTTTCTTTGTATGGTGCATCTGCCAAGGTGCTTTTATTAGGGTTCCTGTTTCTGACAAGCCTAAGGACGGCTTGGAGCCTGCTGGCTTCGGGTTGATGTGGAGACAGATTCACAGCGTGTCATCGCTAGACCTCGGTGCTGTAAATCTCAGCATTTCATGATCCCTCCGCCCTGAATTCAAAATGAGCATGGAGAGCGGCAGAAAGCACTCCTGGTGGGTAGATACATTTGAAGTTTCTAGGAGGAGAAGCAGCTATAAGAAAGGGAAATGCAAGTTGCCAACGTGTAATTATAGCCTTTGAATAAGAACCTGTTCAAAATACAAGATTATCACTCTTCCTTTTCAAAATGGTTGCTGCTGTGATTAGGGGTCTTGGCATGGTACATTGCTGGCAGCAGATTACTCACTGGAGTAATCCGGCGAGAATCGGCATTTTAAATGAGGCTCTAATTTCTGTAGTATCTTTTCACTTTCATTTATTTCCTGAGCTCTACTAGTTTACATCTCATCTCCTTCTGTGTTATTATAATCTTCTCTTTCAAATCTAGTCTTTCTTTTTGTCTTATCTTTTGGGATACACCATTATTTTCTTTGATATAATAAAACTCATTTTTAAAGAAATATATTCTGATCCTTTGTAGAATTTATAGTTAAGTATTGAGAGACGTTGGTTGTAAGTAAGAATTCCCATGCCAGTTTCCTTATAATGTTACTGATTTTGAAATGGGGACTTTCTTTTAACGCTGCCATTTTCTAAAACATGCTTGAGGGAAGGACCTGCAGGAATGAAATAGGGTCATCATTGCAGAGCTCCAATGAGAGACATATTCGTGATCGAGGTAAATTTCTTCGACTTTCGTTAATTTGCATTTTCACCTTTGTTGGTTACTCTTCTTTTTTATGATGATTTAAGTATTACCAACTAAGGGTTGACTTTACAAACCTAACTGGTTGAAAAGCTTACTGGTTTGCTGGCTTACAACATAGTAATGCATGCAAATTCATCACTTTCACTGAGATATTGAAGATATTGAAAAGGTAGAATCAAGTATAATTACTTGCAAATACTCTCAGATATAGATTAACTGTAAAATTCTGAACTGTCAATTATATCAATCCAAAATATAATATAAAAAATAATATATTTTTATAAAATATAAAAAAATAC
>NW_016814233.1:6191-7049 GCF_001698545.2 Rhinopithecus bieti
TAAAAAAATACTTTTTTATAAATCGTTCTTTACCAAATATAAGCAAGATATAGGCTTTTGTCTTAAAATGCAGTAACCATTTCATTGTGTACAAGAAGGACATCTTAGAGATGTGTATAAGTTATCTTAAAAGTAGAAATAAAATACATTTCAGCTTCTAACATTTTATTCAAGAAAAAATTAACTCACCTTGGATCCATGTCCGGAGACATGAGGCCCGGAATTAGCCGACCTCTGTTGCTTGATCTCTGCAAAGCGGAGACAAGATGGCACATTTCCGGGTTCTTCATTATAAAGTGTTCCCGTGCGCGCCTAAAGTTTTTCCCACGCGCGCCTAAAGTTTTTCCTGCGTGCGCCTAAAGCTTTTCCCGCGCGTGCCTAAACAGTTCCCGCGCGCGCAAGCCTTTCCCGCACACGCGCAAACTTTTTCACGCCCAGGAAGATATGCAGCCTACCGCGCAGGTGCGATCCCGCGCCCGGGAAAATTACAGACTCACAGCGCATGCGCAATTGTAATTTGAGAAAACCCGGACCCCCGACACTGCCCTGGCCCAACCTCTTCTTTTGCCAGCCTATATAAGGCATTGCACTGCCACCATTAAACGAGACTTGATCAGGCAATTGTCTTGTCTCCATTTCTCATGTTTTCTTGTCTCCTCCATTCCCACTCTCCCTTCCAGGGCCCATTCGACTGTCCTGCAGGTCGGGACACCTGGCGCCTGAACAGGGACCTGGACACGAGGGAAAAAGTGAGGAAGAAGGCACTAAAGTCGGCCGAAAGTGAAAGTGGAAGAAATTTCTCCGGACGTTGCAGGAACCTGCCACGTTGGAACCAGAGGTGAGTAATAGTGTCTGATT
>NW_016814234.1:0-2516 GCF_001698545.2 Rhinopithecus bieti
TGAAACGAAAGTGTAACTCTGTGAGAAGAATTCACGCATCACAAAGCAGTTTCTCAGAAAGATTCTTTCAAGTTTTTATTGGATGATATTTCCTTTGTCACCATAAGGTTCCATGCGCTAAGAAATATCCCATTGCAGATTTCAAGAAAACAGTGTTAGCAAACTGATAAATGAAAAGCGTAACTCTGTGAGTTGCATTCACACATCACAATGCAGTTTCTCACAATGTTTCTTTCCAGTTTTTATGTGGGGAGATTTTCTTTTTCACCATAGCCCTCAATGCGCTTCCAAATATCACTTTGCAGATTCCACAAGAACAGTCTTAGCAAACGGGTTCATGAAGAGAAAAGTGCAATTCTGGCAGATTATTTCACACATCACAAAGAAGATTCTCAGAAAGCTTCTTTCTCAATTTTATCTGAGGATATTTCCTTTAGCCGTATAGTATTCAAAGCAATCTGATGTATTAGTTCTCAGATTTCACAAAAACAGGACTAGCAAACGGCTCCTCGAAACACAGGTGTAACTCAGTGAGTTGAATTCACACAACACAATGCAGTTCCTCAGAATGCTTGTTTCCAGTTTTTATCTGTGGATATTTCCTTTTTCCAATATTTATCTTTGAGCATTTCCTTTCCCCCACAAGCTTCAAAGGGCTCCTGCATATCCCATTGCAGATTCCGTGAGGGCAGTGTCAGCAAACTGCCCAATGAGAATGATGTAACTCTCCCAGATGAAGTCACCCATCGCAAAGCAGTTTCTCAGAAAGCATTTCTGTAGTTACTATCTGAGGATATTTCCTTTGCACCATAGGCTTCATTGGATCAAAACTATCCCTTCTCAGATTCCACAATAACAATGCTGCCAAACTGCTCCATGACAGGAATGGTGTAGCTCTGTGAGATGAATTGATCCATCCCCAAGCTGTTTCTCAGAAATCTTCTTTACAGTTTTTATCTGAGGATATGTCCTTTTACACCATAGGCCTTAATGCACTCCTGAATATCCGATTGCAGATTCCGCCACGACAGTGGTAGCACATTGCTCAATGAGAAGAATGATGTAACTCTTTTAGACGAATTCACATGTACAAAGCAGTCTCTCAGAAAGATTCTTTCTAGTTTTTATCTGAGGATATTTCATTTTTCACCATGGGCCTTAAGGTGCCCCAGAATACCAAATTGCAGATTCAATGAAAGCATTGTTAGCAAACTGCACAATGAGAAGAATGGTATACTTCTGTATGACGAATTCACACATCTCAAAGCTGTTTCTTGGAAAACATCTTTCTAGTTTTTATCTGAGGATATTTCCTTTGTCACAGCAGGCCTCCTTGAGAACTAATTTTGCCATCTCAGATTCCAGAATAAACAGGGCTACCAAACTGCCCCATGTTAGGAATGGTGTAAATCTGAGATGAAGTGATCCATCGCAAAGCAGTTGCTCAGAGAGCTTCTTTCTAGTTTTCATCTGAGGATATCTTATTTTTCAGCAGAGGCCTTAATGCACTCACGAATATCCCATTTCAGATTCTGCAAAGACAGTGTCAGCAAACTGCCCAATGAGAAGAATGGTGTAACTCTGTGAGATGAATTCACACATCACAAAGCAGTTTCTCAGAAAGCATCTTTCTGGTTTTCATCTGAGCACATTTCTTTTGTCACTATAGGCTTCATTGCGATCCAAAACATTGCCTCTCAGATTACACAAAACCACTGCAATGAAACTTCTAAATGATAAGAATGGTGTAACTCTGTGAGATGATTTCAAACGTCACCGAGGAGTTTCACAGAAAGCTTCTTTCCAGTATTCATCTTTGAATATTTCCTTTCCCCGGAAGCCCCAATGCACTCCTGCATATCCCATTACAGATTCTGCGAGGACAGTGTCAGCAAACTGCACAATGAGAATGGTGTAATTTTCCCAGACGACTTCACACATCACAAAGCAGTTTCTCTGAAAGCTTCCTAATGGTTTTTATCTGAGGATATCTCCTTTTTCACCATAGACCTTAATGCGCTCCCGAATATCCCATTACAGATTCCACGATGACAGTGTTAGCACATTGCTCAATGAGAACAATGGTGTAACGCTATGTGATGAATTCACACATCACAAAGCAGTTTCTCAGAAAGAATTTTTGTAGTGATTATCTGACTATATTTCCCTTGTCACCATAGGCTTCATTGTGATTCAAAATATCCCTTCTCAGATTCCACAATGACAGTGTTACAATCTGCTCCATGACACAAATGGTGTAAGTCTGGGAGATGAATTTACCCATCCCAAAGCAGTTTCTCAGAAGGCTTCTTCCTATTTTATATCTGAGGATATTTCCTCTTTCAACAAAGGCCTCAATGCATTTCCGCATATCCCATTGCAGGTTACACGTAAATAGTGCTAGCAAACAGCCCAATTAAACTAATGGTCTAACTTTGTTAGACGAATTCACAGAATGATGGTTTCTCCATCATTCTTAGCAAACTATCACAAGAAGAGAAAACCAAACACCGCAT
>NW_016814235.1:0-2515 GCF_001698545.2 Rhinopithecus bieti
AAAGAACATACTTGTACCGTCTATTTAATTGGAGCTTGCAAATTATCTTTTTGTGTAAAAGAGTATTTTCCCTTTTACTTAGATAAAAAAAAATCTTTGGAACATCCTTCTCTCCAACTGTGAAAGCACAATTAAGCCACCAATAAACTGTAACATAAAGTAGGCAACAACTGCCTTTTTATATAACCATTGAGAGGTTGCTTTATTTGCACACCAAAATGTTGATGCTCAATGCTAAAATTGGATTTAGTAATTTAATGTGCTTACAAGTGTTTAATTTTCTTTGGACTATATTATTTCTGTCTACAATATATATTAGTTAACTCGGACATATTCTGCTCTAAAAACAATTCAATTTTTGGGTTTTTTGGGGTTATATTTTCCGTATCAACTACGACTCCTTTCAAATGTTGTCAGAATAGCCCATGGCTACTGATTATATAATTTAATTTATGGGCATTTAAATTATTATGTCCTCTAAATTATTTTAGGAATGTACAGTGAATTTCACTTTCTTTCTTTCTTTCTTTCTTTCTTTTTTTTTGACAAAGTCTTGCTCTGTTGCCAGCTGGAGTGCAGTGATACAATCTTGGCTCACTGCAACCTCCGCCTCCCGGGTACAAGTGATTCTCCTGCCTCAGCCTCCTGAGTAGTTGAGATTATAGGCACGTGCCACCACACCCAGCTAATTTTTTTGTTTGTGGTAGAGTCGGGATTTCACCATGTTGGCCAGGATAGTCTCAGTCTCTTGACCTTGTGATCCACCTGCCTTGGCCTCCCAAAGGGCTGGGATTACAGGTATGAGACACCACGCCTGACCTATTTCAATCTTAATGAAGCAGAAGTTTATTTTTCTGGAACCCGGATGATAACAGAAGACTGGAGATGAAGCCCCCCCAAAGCTGTTTTCCTTTACCCCTCAGGATGAATCAACCTGGGGAATCTCTCACACTTGATTTGGATGATATATAAATGAGAGTTGGGTCTTAGAGCTGGTGCTGAGTTAGTTTAGGATTTTGGCTACTGGGATGAGGTGAATATTTTTGCAAGGGAGAAAGATGTTTGGAGTCCATTGGGTGGGGGGTTATTTGCTGAATTATGTTCCTCAAAATTCATGCACTGAAGCTGTAATGCACAGTGTGTGACCAAAATTGCATATAGTGTCCTTAAAGAGGTGATTAAGTGAAAATGAAGAAATTAGGGTGGATTCTTATCCAATCTAACTGATGTCATCCTAGAAAGTAAATCTTTGCACACACAGAAGTGAGACACCAGAGATGAGTGTGCAGAGGAAAGGCCATGTGAGGACACAGCAAGGAGGTAGCGAGAGAGGACACAAGCCAAGGAGAGAGGCCTCAGGGGAAGCCAAACCTACCAACACCTTTATCGTGGATTTTCAAGCTTCAGAAATGTGAGAAAATATCTTTCTGCAATTTAGGTCATTAACTCTTTTGTATCTTCTTGTGGGAACTTTAGCAAATGAAAACAGGAGGGAGCCCAAAGACCGTGGATGCGGGAGGAGGAGGAGATGGAGCAGGGTGCAGGAGGCAGAGCAGGGAGAGGCTGGAAGTTCGAGCTCTGAGGTGCATCTCCTGGATAGAATCTTGACTCCACTCCCTACTGTCTGGCAGACTTGGGAAAAACATTTCACCTCCTAATATTGATTCATTAATAAAGATAGGTTTGGAGCATAAGGCTCCCCATCATCCTATTCCATATTATAAAAGTCTTCTTGAGGTAACACTTGTAAAACTCCCACCAATGCATCTGGCATGAATTACGGGCTCAGAACTAGCCCTTCTGAGTGATCTAGCGATGTACAGAAAATGGCATTCACGCTGTGGGCACCAGGGGGCACCGTGAGATTTAGTCTGAGGCCCCTAATGAGTCCAAGCCCCTGGTAATGCTCAAGTGCAAAGGGCATGACTGTTGCTTTTTTTGAGGCTGCTTGTATTGGGTGAATCTTAAAACACACTTGGCCCTTCTTCTGATCTTGAGAAATTACTCAGAGAAGGCCATCAGGCTCAGGGCACAGACAGAACTAGGACAAATGTTTTAAGGAACGGAGAGCAGATTTGCATCCACTGCTCGCTAGAGCCACCTAATAGCGACATAAGAATAAAGGAAGTTAATTTGCATGAAGAGACTCCCCTTCCTATGATAAGAGAGACCTGGAGGTTCCTCCCCAGCTGTGGGCTAAGAAGCAGAGCTCTGGGTCATCTCCACCATGGCCTGGACCCCTCCCCTGCTCATCCTCCTCACTCTCTGCACAGGTGCTGCCTCCCAGTGCTCAGCCACTGCAGAACCAGGGATCAACCTAGCCCTGAGCTTTAGCTCAGCACAGAAAGTGATGGAGGGTATGGGGCTCTGGAAATGAGAGCCTCATCCTCAGACACCCCTCCTGTCCTCTCTTGCAGGTTCCGTGGTTTCCTCTGAGCTGACTCAGGACCCTGCAGTGTCTGTGGCCTTGGGACAGACAGTCAAGATCACCTGCCAAGGAGACAGCCTCAGCAGC
>NW_016814236.1:0-1589 GCF_001698545.2 Rhinopithecus bieti
TATCGCAAGAACAGAAAACCAAACACTGCATATTCTCACTCATGGGTGAGAACTGAACAATGAGAACACTTGGACGCAGGAAGGGGAACATCACACACTGGGGCCTGTCATGGGGTGGGGGGAGGGGGAGGGATAGCTTTAGGAGATGTACCTAATGTAAATGACGAGTTAATGGGTGCAGCACACCAACATGGCACATGTATACATATGTAACAAACCTGCACGTTGTGCACATGTACCCTAGAGCTTAAAGTATAATAATACAAAATAAATCAATAAAAATTAAAAAAAAGAAATTGTTGATTTGGGCTTCCTTGTATTTATTGATCAATTAAGGGAGACCTGACATCTTTACATATTGAATATTTCATTCTCTGAAACATGATATGCCCCTCTAATTATTTAGATCTTCTCCAATTTTCCTCAGTTGGGGTAGTATTTGCCTAAGAGGTATTGTGTATCATTAATCCTATTTGTTTCTATGTATTTGGTGGGTTTCTATGTTATTGTACAGGGTAGCTTTAAAAAATTTTAATTTCTAGTTGTTGATTGTATGTCAAAATGCAATTAATGTTAAAATAATGCTTTGTATCTAGCAACCTTAGTAAATTCACTTATGTTAAAGTTATATAGAGATTCTCTCTTTGATTGTTACTTATAAAATCATGCCATCTGTAAATAATGATGACTTTATTTATTTGTTTTCTGTCTGCAGTGGGTTAAATGATGGCCAAACAAAGGTGTTAAATCCTAATCCCTGGAACTTATAAATATTATCTTATTTGGAAAAAGGCTCTTGTGGATATAATTAAGCAAAAGATTTTGAACAGAGAAGACTGTCCTGTATTGTTTGGGTAGGTCCTAAACGTCATCATGAGTGTCCTTATAGGAGAGTAGCACAGGAAGATAATGGACACACAGGGGAAGCTTTGATGAGAAGATGGAGGCAAAGATGGAGGCGTGATGCAGCCACAAGCCCAGGAATGCGAGGTCAGTCATCAGAAGCTGAAGAGACAAGGAACGGATTCTCCCCTATGGCCTCCAGAGGGAGCATGCACCTGCCAGATTTAGGACTTCCAGTCTTCGAAACTGTAAAGAGAACAAATTTCTATTGTTTGAGCCACCAAGTTTGCGGTAATTTGTTATAGAAGGCATGAGAAACCAACACACCATCCTAAGGACTTTTATTTCTTTTTCTTGCTGTCTTGTGCTGGGTAAGACTTCCAAGACAATGTTAATAGTAGTGTAATAGCAGGTATCATTGTTTTGTCTCTCAATGATAACACTTTAAATATTGTAGCATTAATTATGATGTTAGTGTAATAGCAGGTATTTTGTCTTGTCTCTCAATTATAATTTTTTAAATACTTTAGTGTTAATTATGATGCTAGCTGAAAGATTTTTATAAGAAACCTGTTAATTAAATTAGGGAAATTATTGCCTATTTTTGGTTGTGAAGAATTTTGAGGGGAACTGATGTTAAATTTGATCAAAGGATTTCCCTGTAATTATTGAGATGACATTTTTTCCCATTATTCCATTTATGTGATAATTACACTGATTAATTTTTTTTTTTTCTTTTTTTTTTT
>NW_016814236.1:1779-11977 GCF_001698545.2 Rhinopithecus bieti
CTGTGTTAGCCAGGATGGTCTCGATCTCCTGACCTCGTGATCCGCCCGTCTCGGCCTCCCAAAGTGCTGGGATTACAGGCTTGAGCCACCGCGCTTGGCCCCAACTGATTAATTTTTTAATGTTAAATAAATATTGCATTTCTGGAATAAACCCCATTTATCCATGTTGTATTGTCTTTCTATGTTTCTCTGGATTTGATTTGTTAATATTTTGTTGAGGATTTTTGTAGGTATGTTTATGAAAGAGATTGATTGGACAGTGATTTTCCTTTCTTATAATATGCTTGGCAAGTTTATGCTGGCTTCATAATGCTAGTACATTCATGTTGTAGTATGTATCAGTATTTTATTCCTTTTGTTACTGAATAATACTTTCTTGTGTGCATATACCATATTTGTTTACTCATTTGTTAGTCTTTGGACATTTGGACTGGCTTCCAACTTTTGGCTCTTATGAATAATGCTATTATGAATGTTTGTGTGTTTTGATGTGGGCATATTTGTTTATTTCTCTTGAGTATATACCTAGAAATGAAATTGCTGTGTCTTATGGTAACTCTATATTTCATTTTGTAAATAACTGCTAGACAGTATGCCAGAGCAGCTGTACCATTTTACATTCACACCAGCAATGTACAAATATTGTGATTTTTCCACATCCTGTCCAACACGTATTATTATCTAACCTTTTGATTCTAGCCATCCTGGTAGCTGTGAAATGGTGTCTCATTGTAACTTGATTAAGTAATGATGACAAACATCATTTTATATATCTGCAATTACCTTTTAAAGTAATTGAAAATAAGAGAAAATGTATTTTTGTGTTTTCCCTCATGTTTATGACTTCCATTGTATTTCATTTCTTTATCTAGAACCAAATTTCTTTTTAGTATTACATTTTCTCTCATTTAGTATTTCTTTAGTGAAGGTTACTTGGCAGTAAATTATTTCAGCTTTTGTTTGTCCGAACAAAAATCTTTATTTCTCTTTGTTTTTGTAAAAATATTTTCACTGAGTATAAAATTCTGAGTTGACGGCTTGGCTTTAAAGATGTCACACATTGTCTTCTGGTGTGTGTGGTTTCGGCTGCATGTCTGCTGTCGTTATTTGCTGCCCTATTTGCAACGTTGTCTTTATCTTTGTATACCTTGAAGATTTTTCATTTTGACTTTGATATTGAACAGTTTTATTATAATCAGTGTGTGAATTCTGTGTGTGTTTGTGTATGTGTGTGCACATACAGGCTTGGGATTCTCTGAACTGCTTAAATGTGTGGTTTGTTTTCTTTCATTAGGAGAAAACTCTCGGCAATGATCTCTTCAAGTATATATATATATACCTATTTCATTTGTTTTCTCCATCTTTTCCTTCTGGGTCTTCAGCGACCCATATGTTGGACCACAGTTCTTGGAAACTCTGTTTTTTGTCTGTCTCTTCTTTCCCCTCTTTGTTACCATTTGAATAATTTATATTGGCTTATTTTCAAGATATCTTTCCTCATGTGTGTTCTGTCTTCTCCAAGCCCATCATAGAAATTCTTCCTTTCTGATATTTTGTGTTTGATGCCTTCTTCAGTTCTTCACTTCTCTGCTGAATTTCCCCATTTGTTCATGCATGTCATTCATATTTTTCACCAGATCCTTTGACATACATTATAATGGTTATTTCAAAGTCCCTGTCTGATAGTTCCAACCTTTGCTTTATTTCAAAGTGTATCCATGTCTCTTGACAATAAGATCGTGTTGGCTTTTCCTATTTTTTTCCTTGCTTGTATGTAAATCTTCCAATTTTTATTACATTCCAGACATTACATGTAAGAAGACAGCAGAGGCAGAAGCAAAAAATATTTTTGCCTAGAAATAATAATGATCCTTTTAGGATCAGGCCATTGGTGTTGGGAAATGGGGTTGAATAGGGATGTTGAGTCAATCTAGATAGCAATTGGTTTGAATTTGTGTTTCATTGTTGCAAACTGACCACAAAGTGGGCCACCCTTAATATGTGCTTGCAATGGGATCTGGGGTATGGGAAGATGTTTCTCAATGCTTTTGCATCACCCTCAGCTTTTCACAGTCTCTGCACATACACACCATGCTCTTCCCTCTTCCACAGGAATAGACTGCTATTGTTTGTTTCTCAGTGCTAAGCTAATTGTGGGCACAGAAAGATTCTTGGTTCTTCTGGTCCAGTCTTAGTTTCACATAGGCCGTGCACATCTGGGCTTCAGGGGTGGTCATCCAGGGCATTTAAACTATTTATTGCATCTGTGGGGCTTTGGACAAGAGATGATTTTCTGCTCCTTTCCAAGTGAAAGCTTACTCTACTCTGTATGCATACAGGATCCTGGAACAAAGAACATTTTCTACACCTCCACCAGTGGAAGACAGCATTTCTTCCACTCTTTTCTCAGATTTTGCTTGAACCCTGCAAGAGAACATTTCTACCCCTTCCCCCATTGGCTTAAGTATTTGCTTCATGTGAGAAAAGGGTTCGGGGAAGTGCATGGTGTTTCATACCCATCTCCTCACCTCACAGTACTTCCTGTACTCCTGCACCATGCAAGGAGGTCCTCTTGTCAATCTTTGTTGGGAGCACCCAGTGAAGGCTCATAAAAATATTGCTTGTGAGTGAATATTGCCTCTTGTGTCTGAGGGTTTTCAGTTATTCTAAATTGTCACTCTAGCCCACATTGTCTTTGAAGAATTTGTTATGTTTTTTAGCTGTTTGCTTTCCATCTGCTTTAACGGAGGGCATTTCTCTCCCTCTCATTGTCTGACGAAGTTAGAAACATTTGTGTGTCTCATCTCCTCTTGAAGACATTTTTCAGTTTTTGTAATTTAGTTCATTTGGTTGACATAAGATCTATGATGGGTTCATGGAAAATTTGATTTTGTAAATTATCCAGTTTTTTCTTATTGCCAGGTTGGAAGCTACTTTTTCTTCTGGATTCTTATATTCTAAGAGTACACACATACATTATGCCAAGTTCTCTTCTAGAAAAGACTGGCAAAGCCCATCCTTTTGAAGAACTAAAGAACTTATATTCTGGTAAAGCAAGATAGACAATAAGCACATAGATAAGTAAATAAACAAGCAGAAGGCATATGTTGATACATAAACTCTAATCAGGGAAAAAAGCTTTAAGAAAAAATGAAGCACAGTGCGATGACAGACAGTGACTATGAAACGTTACTGTCCAGTAAGTATTAAGATAAGACATAAGAATTAACCAGCTATGCAATGATGTGTGAGAACATGGAACACAGTAAATGGAAAGTGAAAAGTACATGAGTGAGGTGAGGTGTGTCTTTGTATTTGCAAAGAATCAACAGAGAGCTACTCTGGACGGAACATGGAGAGTGATGGAGACAGTGGCAAAATATGAGATAGGAAAAGCCAGTGAGGGACATGATGTAAGACTTTAAAACCCACATCAAGGAGTGTGAATTTTATTTTAATGGTGCTGGGATTGACTAGAATGGTTATAGCATGTAAACAATATGACATAATATACAATCACTTGAATAGATATAGCACTTCTAATCACTGGGGACTAAAGGAAGTTGATTTCTTTCTATGACTGGAATCTCCAGTGGATCTTGGCAATGAACTCACACACTAAGCAGAATTTGTAAGGTGAAAAGGATGAAGGATGTTGGAGTCACCAAGTCTCACTTCAGTAGTAGGGAATCTCATCATTTCTTTTTCTGTTAAAAATGCTGGTTTCTTTATTCCACACGTGAAGTGTCTGCATTTCTTTTGAAGAGGAAAAAAATAACAAAATTTACCTTGTAAATTTGAATTCAGAATTCTTAGAGATCAAGATGAATTTCAGATCTCAAGAAGATTCCCTTGTAGAATTGCAACATTTTCTGATTAACTTCACAATATGGTTCCCACAAAGTTGGAGCTCAAATTTCAATGATATGTACACAGTAAGGCACTTTTTACCCTACATCAACCTGAAGACTTCTACTGGAATGTGCATTTTCCAGGGAATTTCCCCACTATTCTGTCCTTTGAATGAGGGAAAAAAGGCATTAGTATTTATAGATTTGAATTTCTAAACCTTTGAGATTCAAATGCCAAAACCATCTCATCTTTTAAATGCAGCCACCAGCATTAGGAGACACTTACTAGCTATACATAGACTTCTTAGAAAATATGAGAAACAGATTTTCAGAGAAAGCATGCTTTTGAAATACCACAAGACCCACTATAGTCATTAAAGGCCAGAGAACTGAAAACTGAGGTTCCCTTAAGAGAATATCTCATTTGTCCACTTGTTCAATCTCTTATTTGTTCTTTCAGAAAGTGTTTTTGAGCATCTATTACAATCATTCTTTAATGTTCTATAGAGCATACAAAAAATAAACAACACAATCCATGCACTGAAAAAGCTCATACAGTCTAAAACAGGAGATGAAACAGGCAAAAATAGTTACAGATCTAACATAGGAGCCACTTACAAGCTGCAAAATGCTATAGGAATGAAAAGTACTTAACTTTGGGGTCACTTACTGAAGTAAAAAGGATTAATTTTGTTTTTCTGTGAATAACATTGGAATAGGACTACTTATTGCATGGATCTTCTTAATGTCAGGGTGGCCTCCGTCTTTAAAGGTGCCACTTACGAAAGTTCAGAGGGAAACAGTTTTTGATGGTAATGGGACTTACGTGCTTGGGTAGTGGAGACAGTGGAAATGTAGGCTGAATGCTTGACCTGGGCCTCAGAACTCATGCTCCAGAGACAGACTAACAATGGAAGGCTCTCCAAACCGGAGTAATAATTAAAGTCATGAGGCAGACAAACTCTTAGAAGGAGAGGGTATAAAATAAGAAAACCAAGAGCCAACCCTGGAGCTTTGGGAAATACTAATTCTTGCATATAGTTTGTAGCCAGGGTAGAGCCTGACCCATGTGGAAATCACATTCAGAGCCCTGAAGTCATTAACACCAGTCTTACTAACGGTGCTCTGGCCGAGCATGGACAAGCACTGCACAAATTACTGCACCAGTGACTCGACTGGATGCTTATGTCATGGCTAGACATGGATTCAAAGTATCGAACCTGACCCCTTGTGTACAAAAAGCACTTGTGTCAAAGGTGAACTGTTGTTTTTATTTAGCATAAGGCACAACCTTCGCTGTAAGGACCTCTGCTTATTTTTCACTCCTAGGTAACTTTATCGTCTGTCCTCTGGGGATTCACATAGGTAAATTGCCAAAGCACATAAACCCAAACTGCCTGAATCAAGTTTTGGTTTCTGTTCTTTCTTCAATTGTAAGTAGTGATCTCAGGAGGGCCTGGGGCTCAGAAGACAGATAGAATTTATCTAACTGCTGCCAGAATGTAATTTAAAATGAGTCCAAGAGGAAAAGAGTTTTCCCAAATATTCCCACTGTGGGACCAGGGGTGGGAGGGAGCTTGCCAGGGCCAGGCATAACGGGTGAGGAGCCTCCGTCTGTGAGGACGTTTCTGCTGACATCCATTCCAGGGACTTTATAGAAGTCGCTAACATGACTGGTTATACCTTCTATCCTTCTTCTCTTAAAAGTGGGTTCTTCCTCCAAAAGTGACTTTATCTGAGCCTAAGTCGTGTGGGATTTTGCAATTTACAGATCCAGCATTGAGGCATGGTTGTAATGCAACTTCTTGCAAAGACAGGTTTAGTGAACGGCATCTCCCAAATGCTTCCCAGCTGCTATGGAATGAGCCAGGACTTGAATCCAGGCTCTGCACCTTTTCCAATGCTCTGAGCAAATTAACTCAGAGCAACTTGAAGCATTTGACACAGGACATGCAAATTGCAGATAGGAGAGTGGCTTAAAAATATGTCTTTTTTTTTAATCTAGATCACTGATGGGGCTGGAGAGAGGAGACAGAAATTAGCAAGCCTGGAAGGATGCAAAATAGCTGATGAGAGGACAGGAGAAACTAAGAGGGGAGAGGTAATGCCTAGACAGGTGAACAGCCATGGAGAAGGGAGCTTGGAGGGTGATAAACCCTGAACATGTTCCGCAGTAGCAGGGAGCTTATATAATCCTGAGTGTGAGGCTGGGTGATGCTGTGGACCAGGTGAGAGACTCCTCTCCATAGTTTAATGGAAATTTATTAAGGCAGGGCTGCTCAGAAAGGAGGAGGTGTCAACAATGGAATTTGCCACCCCTTTTTGTCTCACACCGAGACAACCCAGATGGGGAGGGAGAAAAGGGGAGGGATATTTTGATGCGCTGTTGGAAAGGAACAGAGGTCAGAAAAACCCAAGAAACCAAATAAAACCTGTGATCGAGACTTCCCTATGAGGCAGGTATTGCCTAAATCAGTCAAAATGAAATTCAGAGTACAAAAGTGTTATAAAGGAAAGCTTCCCTTCCCTACCCACAAAGTGTGACAAGTGAGAAAAGGCTTTGAGGCTCCTTCTGAAGGGTTGTTCCTAGAATTCTGTAATAGAGGCACACACAATCCTGCAGACCAATAGGATTGTCCACAGGCGCAGCCCAGGCACCCATTCCTCCTGTGACAAATAGAGTAATCTGACCCTAAGAGAACCTAACAAGAAAAGGCAGTACAGAGAAGGCAAATGTGACCAGCACCGACCCTAAAATTCCCTTCGCCTCCCATCTTCCTCCAAATCCCACCTACCCCAAATGTGGCTTTCCTTGGTCCAGGAAAGTGTTCTTATTCATAGACTTCAAGGAAAACTCATGCCTAAGTAGTCAGTTGAGTGAAAAGAGGACAGAGAAATGGGAAAATGACCTTTCATAAGTGACTATTTTACACTATGTGCTTTATCTTTTAATTCATTAAGCCCTTATGACAGGCCTAAGATACAGTATCATATTCACTTTACCAGTGAGGAAACAGTATCAGAGATTGTAACTTGCTCAAGGCTACATAGCTAGGAATTGCAGATTCAAGATTTTAACCAATGATCTTCCTAATTACTGTAAAACCTAACATGCAACTGATTGCACAGTTCTTCTAAGCCTTGGAACCCAAAAGCAAAAGAGTACTATGTGACTAGTGCTGAAACTTCAGGGTAATCATAGATAGGCCAAGAACTTATCACTGCAGTAGATTACAAAAGGACATTTAGTGGTTTAATCCTAGATCATTTTCTTCTCTCTACCTGACAAATTTCTGAGTCATATTTCTTTTTATTATTATTGTTATTATACTTTAACTTCTAGGGCACATATGCACAATGTGCAGATTTGATACATAGGTGTACATGTGCCATGTTGGTTTGCTGCACCCATCAACTCATCATTTACATTAGGTGTTTCTCCTAATGCTATCCCTCCCCCAGTCCCTCATACCACGACAGGCCCCAGTGTGTGATGTTCCCCACCCTATGACCAACTGATTTCATTGTTCAATTCCCACCTATGAGTGAGAACATGTGGTGTTCGGTTTTCTGTCCTTGTGATAGTTTGCTGAGAATGATGGTTTCCAGCTTCATCCAGGTCCCTGCAAAGGACATGAACGTTTTTATGGTGGCATAGTATTCCATGGTGTATATGTGCCACATTTTCTTAATCCAGTCTATCACTGATGGATATGTGGGTTGGTTCCAAGTCTTTGCTGTTGTGAATAGTGCTGCAATAAATATACATGTGCATTTGTCTTTATAGTATCATGATTTATAATCCTTTGGGTATATACCCACTAACGGGATGGCTGAGTCAAATGGTATTTCTAGTTCTGGGTCCTTGAGGAATTGCCACACTGTCTTCCACAATGGTTGGACCAATTTACACTCCCACCAACAGTGTAAAAGTTCCTATTTCTCCATATCCTCTCCAGCACCTGTTGTTTCCTGACTTTTTAATGATCGCCATTCTAACTGGCATGAGATGGCATCTCATTGTGGTTTTGATTTGCATTTCTCTGATGACCAGTGATGATGAGCATTGTTTCATGTGTCTGTTGGCTGCATAGATGTCTTTTTTTGATAAGTATCTGTTCATATCTTTTACCCACTTTTTGATGGGGTTGTTTGTTTTTTTCTTGTAAATTTGTTTGAGTTCTTTGTACATTCTGGATATTAGCCCATTGTCAGATGAGTAGATTGCAAACATTTTCTCCCATTCTGTAGGTTGCCTGGTCACTCTGATGGTAGTTTCTTTTGCTGTGCAGAAGCTCTTTAGTTTAATTAGATCTCATTTGTCTATTTTGGCTTTTGTTGCCATTGCTTTTGGTGTTTTAGACATGAAGTCCTTGTCCATGCCTATGTCCCAAATGGTATTGCCTAGGTTTTATTCCAGGGTTTTTATGGTTTTAGGTCTAACATTTAAGTCTTTAATCATTTTGAATTAATTTTTGTATAAGGTGTAAGGAAGGGATCCAGTTTCAGTTTTCTGCATATGGCCACCCAGTTTTCTGAGCACCATTTATTAAATAGGGGATCCTTTCCCCCTTTCTTGTTTTTGTCAGGTTTGTCAAAGATCAGATGGTTGTAGATGTGTGGCACTATTTCTGAGGCCTCTGTTCCATTCCATTGGTATATATATCTGTTTTGGTGCCAGTACCGTGTTTTGGTTACTGTAGCCTTGTAATATGGTTTGAAGTCAGGTAGCATGATGCCTCCAGCTTTGTTCTTTTGGCTTAGGATTGTCTTGGCAATGTGGGCTCTTTCTTGGTTCCATATGAACTTTAAAGTAGTTTTTTCCAATTCTGTGAAGAAAGTCATTGGTAGCTTGATGGGGATGGCATTGAATCTATAAATTACTTTGGGCAGTATGGCCATTTTCATGATATTGATTCTTCTTATCCATGAACATGGAATATTCTTCCATTTGTTTGTGTTCTCTTTTATTTCATTGAGCAGTGGTTTGTAGTTGTCCTTGAAGAGGTCCTTCATATCTCTTAAAAGTTGGATTCCTAGGTATTTTGTTCTCTTTCTAGCAGTTGTGAATGGGAGTTCACTCACGATTTGGCTCTCTGTTTGTCTGTTAAGGGTGTATAGGAATTCTTGTGACTTTCGCACATTGATTTTGTATCCTGAGACTTTGCTGAAGTTACTTATCAGCTTAAGGAGATTTGGGGTTGAGAAGATGGAGTTTTCTAAATATACAATCATGTCATCTGCAAACAGGGACAATTTGACTTCCTCATTTCCTAACTGAACATCCCTTATTTCTTTCTCTTGCCTGATTGCCCGGGCCAGAACTTCCAACACTCTATTGAATAGGANTTCTCTTTTATTTCATTGAGCAGTGGTTTGTAGTTGTCCTTGAAGAGGTCCTTCATATCTCTTAAAAGTTGGATTCCTAGGTATTTTGTTCTCTTTCTAGCAGTTGTGAATGGGAGTTCACTCACGATTTGGCTCTCTGTTTGTCTGTTAAGGGTGTATAGGAATTCTTGTGACTTTCGCACATTGATTTTGTATCCTGAGACTTTGCTGAAGTTACTTATCAGCTTAAGGAGATTTGGGGTTGAGAAGATGGAGTTTTCTAAATATACAATCATGTCATCTGCAAACAGGGACAATTTGACTTCCTCATTTCCTAACTGAACATCCCTTATTTCTTTCTCTTGCCTGATTGCCCGGGCCAGAACTTCCAACACTCTATTGAATAGGAGTGATGAGAGAGGGCATCCTTGTCTTGTGCCAGTTTTCAAAGGGAATGCTTCCAGTTTTGGCCCCTTCAGTATGACATTGGCTGTAGGTTTGTCATAAATAACTCTTATTATTTTGAAATACGTCACATCATTACCTAGTTTACTGAGAGTTTTTAGCATGAAAGGCTGTTGAATTTTGTCAAAGGCCTTTGCTGCATCTATTGAGATAATCATGTAGTTTTTGTCATTGGTTCCATTTATGTGATTGATTACATTTATTGATTTGTGTACGTTGAACCAGCCTTGCATTCCAGGGATGAAGCCAACTTGATCATGGTGGATAAGCTTTTTTATGTGCTGCTGGATTCAGTTTGCCAGTATTATGTTGAGGATTTTCACATCGATGTTCATCAGGGATATTGGTCTAAAATTCTCTTTTTTTGTTTTGTCTCTGCTAGGCTTTGGTATCAGGATGATGTTAGCTTCATAAAATGAGTCTTTTCCTATTGATTGGAATAGTTTCAGAAGGAATGGTACCAGCACCTCTTTGTACCTTTGGCAGAATTCAGTTGTGAATCTCTCTGGTACTGGACTTTTTTTGGTTGGTAGGCTATTAATAATTGCCTCAAT
>NW_016814237.1:0-1104 GCF_001698545.2 Rhinopithecus bieti
GTTCTTCCATTTGTTGGTGTCCTCATTTATTTCATTGAGCAGTGGTTTGTATTTCTTTCCTAGGTATTTTATTCTCTTTGTAGCAATTGTGAATGGGAGTTCACTCATGATTTGGCTCTCTGTTTATCTGTTATTGGTGTATAGGAATGCTTGTGATTTTAGGATCAGCAAACATTTTAAGCAAAAGTCAAAAGATTAGTTCAGACCATGCAGTTAATTCCTGTTCTGCTTGATACTCATCAACATTTTAGCTCTCCATGAGTCCTGAAAGTTTTCCTCTATTCTGATGTCACAATCCCCAAAGTTATCAGAAACTTGCATTCAAGAGCACTTGTTAGAGCTGTATAGCTGATTATAAAACCACCTTCTAAAGAGGACCGAAACAGGACAATAATTGTCCATGGATGATAAAAGTTTTAGGGTAGTCATAATCAAAGACACAACTGATGAGGAAATTTGTTACCTCTGTGGCACACAATAATTTTAACATAACAATTATGATTATTACTGATAATGTATACTGTTATATCAGAATTACAGGAGTTTCCCATAATTTTAGAACATATACCAATAACATATTTATACAAATACAGCCCAAAGAAAACTCAACACAATTTCACATTTGATAATGCTTCTTGTATAATTTTGTACCAAATAAGCCAAATTTTGGACTTTTATTTTCTGGACTTTAGGAAGCCTAATATCTTAAAAGATTAATTAGGTCAGAAAATATATAATTTATAATTTGATTTTGGAAAATTTGTCAAATATCAAAGGTTTTAAACATTTGATGTCACAAAATAGGATCACAGGTCATTGTAAAGTAAGTCATTTATTTAACCAAAGTGATAACTCAAGGATTTTTTAAAAAAAGGCAAAACCTTTATTCTTTGAAAGAGGAGACTTATTTTCCAAATAATAAGCCCTAATAAAAACAGCATGAAGTCAATTAAATTTGTTTATCAAAATTTTATAAACAATCTATAAAATTTTAATCTTGACCATATGATACAGCTTCTATAAGCCTTTTATAACCTTTACAACCTTTATTAAGGAGTTGGTTAACGCTTCAAGAAAACCTTGTTAGGGCAGGCCTGGTGGCTC
>NW_016814237.1:4372-7482 GCF_001698545.2 Rhinopithecus bieti
AACATAAAATTAAACTACACTCTTCCTTAAAACCCAAGACTAGCCTCTGTTGCAATAACTATTTTATTCAAAAATTCAGGTGAAAACAGAATTCAGTCAACTGAGACAAAAAAGAAGGGGAAAAAAAAGCTTTTGCTCCAAAAAAAGATAAGGTCTTAGGATAGAAAACAAATGTTTAAACCAAAACATGAAGGCATTTCAAATACAAACATGCACACACACACACATCTTGGATGTTAGCCTTTTAATTAAGCTGACTTTTTTTTTTTCTGAGACTGAGTTTCACTCTTGTTGCCCAGGCTGGAGTGCAATGCCACTATCTCTGCTCACCGCAACCTCTGCCTCCCAGGTTCACGTGATTCTCCTGCCTCAGCCTCCTGAGTAGCTGGAATTACAGGCATGCGTCACTATGCCTGGCTAATTTTGTATTTTTAGTAGAGACGGGGTTTCTCCATGTTGGTTAGGCTGGTCTCAAACTCCCGATCTCAGGTGATCCGACTGCCTTGGCCTCCCAAAGTGCTGGGATTACAGGCATGAGCCACTATGACCGACCTAATTAAGCTGACATTTAACCACTGAGCTCCTTAAAAAAATGTTTTTAAAATCTTATTACCATATTTCAACTAGGACAAAATACTGTTATTTCAGAAGTACAACCATTACTCTTTCAGTTTGGTCTGGCTCGCAAAAAGGTGGCCTTGTTATGTAAATACAGGCCATTTAGTAGTCAAAATAAAAAAATCTTTCCTCTTTTTTTTTTTTTTTTTTTTGCTGGCTACTTTTTCTCCCACTTTAAAGGTCTTATTCCCCATAATTTAGAGTTCCCTTTCAGATTTGACCGAGACAGAAACAAACAACAAAACCATGAAGTAAATCTAAAAATGATCACACAGATAATATGATTTCTGAGTACTGTAAGTGCAAGCAGAAATGAACACCGGCTGGTTGTTAATACTGACTTTAATTATGTTAAAAAGAATTTGCAAGGCAGAATCCCAGACCAGTTTCTTACCTAGTGATGGGTCTAAGGCTGTAGACTGCTCTCTACCATCCTAGAAGCAGGAAAACAAAACAAAACAAAACAAAACAAAAAAAGCCTTATGTTCACTGTTGGAAGCAAAATCAAACTCCGTAAAGGAGTTACCTGCCTTCCATCACAGATAGATGGGATACAAATGGTTCATTCTTTTGAGTTTCTGATAAGTTTTTCCATATGAGGTAATCAGAATATGCATCTATCTCTGTGAGCAGAAGGATGACTTTGAATAGAATGGGAGGCAGATTTGCCTTGAGTGGTTCCCAACTTGAAGGGGCCCAAGATACTTTCATTTTGCACATCCATCCCACATGAAAAAAACATTCACCCTATCCAAACATCCCCAAAGTCTCAACCCATTAACAGCATCAACTCAAGTCCAGAATCTTACCTAAGTATCATCAGCTCAGAAGTTCTAAATTTCATTGCCCATATAATCTAAATCAGGTGTGGAGGAGACTTTGGGCATGGTCCATCCTGGGCAAAATCTCTCTCCATCTGTGGAATTGTAAAACTGGAAAACAAATGGTTTGCTTCCAACACATAATTGCGTGACAGGCACAGGATAACAGTTGTAGATATTCTCATTCCCAAAGGGAGAAAATGGAAGGAAGAAAGGCATCACTAGCCCCAAACAATTTTGAATTCCAACTGAGCAAACTCCATTTTTTTTTTTTGAGACGGAGTCTCGCTCTGTCGCCCAAGCTGGAGTGCAGTGGCTGGATCTCAGCTCACTACAATCTCCGCCTCCCGGGTTCACGCCATTCTCCTGCCTCAGCTTCCCAAGTAGCTGGGACTACAGGCGCCCGCCACCTCGCCCGGCTAGTTTTTTGTACTTTTAGTAGAGACGGGGTTTCACCGTGTTAGCCAGGATGGTCTCGATCCGCTGACCTTGTGATCCGCCCGCCTCAGCCTCCCAAAGTGCTGGGATTACAGGCATGAGCCACCACACCTCGCCTCTTCCCTCATTTTATCTCTTACCTGTCAAAGTTTATTATAAGGAACAAGAAGAACCCAGCCTATACTTTCAACCCTTTGCTTGAAAATCTTAGCTAAATACCCAAGTTCATTGCTTACAAGTTCTATTTTCCTAAAACTTCAGGACACAATTCAGCTAAGGTTTCTGCTGCTGCATAACAAGGACCCTCTTCCTTCTAAATTCCAATAACATGTTCCTCATTTCCTTCTGAACCTTCACCAGCAGCACTTTAATGTTCACATGTTTACTAACAGTCTGTTTATGCCAATATAGATATTCTCTGAGGTGATACAAACTTTCTCTACTGTGTTTCTCACTTCCTCCTGGCCCTCACTGGCAGAATCTTTCAAATCAATATTTCCAATAGCAGTGTGTTTAAAGCAATCTAGGCTTTTTCTATCGTGCTTCTCAAAATTCTTCCAGCCCTATTACCGTATTCCAAAACTATTTCCATTTTTTTTTTTTAAAGATAGGGGTCTTGCTATCCAGGCTGGACTCAAACTCCTGAGCTCAAGTGAGCCTCCCACCTCAGCCTCCCAAGTACTTGGGACTACAGGTACACTTTTTGAGGTATTTTTACAGCAGCACCCCACTTCCAGATTTTTAGGTATTTGTTGCAGCAACACCCCACTTCCAGATGCCAAAACATATATTAGTTTCCTATGATTGCTGTAACAAATGTCCATAAACGGAGTGGCTCAAAATAATACACACATATTCCTTTACAGATCTGGAGGTCAGGGGTCTGAAGTCAGTTTCACTGGGCCAAACCAGGGCCGTGCTCATGTTGGAGGCTCTAGGGAAAAAAATCTACATCCTTGCCATTTCCATTTTCTAGAGGGGTTTCTTTCCTTTCTTTTCTTTTCTTTCCTTTCTTTTCCTTTCTTTTCCTTCCTTCCTTCCCTCCTTCCCTCCTTTCTTTCCTCCTTCCTTCCTTCCCTCCTTCCCTCCTTCCTTCCCTTCCTTCCCTTCTTTCCCTTCCTTCCCTCCCTCCCTTCCTTCCTTCCTTCCTTCCTTCCTTCCTTCCTTCCCTTCCTTCCCTTCTTTCCCTTCCTTCCCTCCCTTCCTTCCTTCCTTCCTTCCTTCCTTCCTTCC
>NW_016814238.1:0-9695 GCF_001698545.2 Rhinopithecus bieti
GACCAGCACAGCTCCAGCCAGCAGCTCCCTCACTGCTCCCAGTCCAGGGCTCAGTGGAAACCATGGAGGCAGAGACCAGGATGTGCAATCTGGGCTCCTCTGCCTCACTGGAGAGGGACTTCTCTCATTCAGCAGAGCAGCAGCCCAGCTGCTGAAGAGCCTGCTGCTACTGCTGCTGGGGGTGTTTGCTAGCCTGCAGGAGAGCAGGAAAAGGAGCCTGTAAGCAGTGGTGCCAACAGGTCCTCCTGCTCCCAGAGGCGGCCTCCTCCTCTAGGCATGGAGGTTTGCCCTCAGCTGGGTCGTTTGCCTATAATGTGCCGCCCAGGATGGGCTCTTCTTGACAGGAGGACAGGGGGTGAGGAGGCCAGGGAGCCTCTCCAAAGGAAGCTTTCCAACTCAGCAGCTACACCCCAGAATCTCCATGCCTCCACCTGCCCAAGGATTTATCTATAGCGCAACTATGAATTTCAAGTTTCTACAATAACATTGAAATAAAGTTTGACTTTTTGAAACTTCCATGACTTCTTTCACTCCCTAATACTGTAGAAGGTGTTTTTGAGGCGATGTTGAAAACCTCTGCTAGTTGTGGGTTTTGTTGTGGTTTTTTGTGTGATTAAATTACCACCTGATCAAGTGATATTGAAAACCCTTCAGGTATGGCTTTTAGAAGACTTTGACCTACTTTTGCTTGTGTTGACTCTCCCTCCAGCTTTTTGGAAAGAGGGATCAAGTAGGTTCATTTCTCAGGCAGATCAATCACCTTTTGCCACCATAGTTTTAGCATCCATTTCCAAAATTTGGTGTACAAGTTGATATGTTGGTGTTTTTAACTAATCTGGGGTTAAAACAGAATGCCATAGACGAGGAAGCTTATAAACAAATTTATTTCTCTCAGTTCTGAAGATGAAGTGGTCAGCAGATTCCAGTCTGGTGTGGGCTTGATTCTGGTTCATAGATAGCCATGTTTCTACCATGTCCTCACATGACAAAACGGATGAGGGAGTTCTCTATGGTGCCTTTGATAGGGGCTACTAATCCCACTCCTGTGGTCCCTGCCTTTGTGATCTAATCATCCCCCAAGGCCCTACCTCCAAATATCATCACATGGGGAATTAGATTTCAACACTTGAACTTGATGGGGACAATAACATTTGGTTTATAGAATCAGGTTACCCAGAGCCTTGTGCACTCAGAGGAAATCCAAAATCTTCTACAAGTATTTGCTGGTCCCCTCTGGGCTTAGGGAAATCTTTAATTGCAGCTCTTGATTCAGCTTGGTCCAAGCTTAAATTCTACATTTGCCTGCATAACTTATCCATGGGACAGAGGGAAGTTTAGATGCAACTGACAATTTGAGTTTTAGGACAATTGATGGAAGAAGGCTTGGCATCTGGATGAGAAGTGGAGGGAGAATAGAACAAAGGCGCAGAAGGAGAGTGAGCACAATGAGAAGGGGAAGAGGGACATCTGGTCATAAGGGCCAACTGGAGGTCCGGGAAGGTAATGTTCCTTGGATTTTAACTCAGACCACATATCACATCAGAATCACCTGAGGGAGACATTTTCAATGCATATTCCTGGGTTTCTTCTCTTGGAAATTTTTATTTCTTAAATCTTGAGTTGTGCCAATTTATCTGTATTTATCATAAGAATTTTGGATAATTCTCACTTATCCAGAACTCCAGGTGATATCTCACAAGAGAGACTGCTACACTGTGGTGCATTGGCAAGACTGCCACTTTAAGAAGTGTGATTTTTATTGCTGCTGAATTATTTTATCTCATACCCATTTGAAAGTAAAGGATATAAAGTGCTTAGGTTGAACACAAAGTCCTCTGCCATAGGGAACATCTTCAGCAGCCACACTAGCAGAGGGATGGGTGGTAATGGTGGAGTGGGATGGCTCTTCCGCTTCTACAGGTTGTCTGTTTATGTGTTAAACAAAATAGCATGGTATATATTTCATTAAGAAATCTGCTAAAAAAATGAAATAAAATAGGTTCATGTTCTTAAGAGCCACAGTATTTGCTATGGCAGCAATACCAAAAGGCTTAAGTATCAAAAATGTACATAGTAGTTACAAACATTTTTGCATAAATAAAACAATGTGAGTATCTACATATGACAATAACTCATGCAAAAAATATTTTTAACTGAGACAAACCATTTTATACACAACAAATGTTATCACTGTATTTTGAGGTAATATATTGTTTGTATATAGATGTTATAAATAATACTTATTTAAGTTATTCATCATTTATACAACAAATAATTCTTTGGAATCTACAAAATGCTGGTTTTGTTCTAGGCACTGAATGTACAAATTAAAATATAATATTTGTTCTTAGAGTGTGGTAGATTAAAAAATACAAAATAAGCCGGGCACAGTGACTCACACCTGTCATTCCAGCACTTTGGGAGGCTGAGACAGGTGGATTATCTGAGGTCAGGAGTTGGAGACCAGCCTGACCAACATGGTGAAACCCCATCTCTACTAAAAATACAAAATTAGCCGAGGGTGGTGACACATGCCTGTAATCCCAGGTACTCTGGAGGCAGAGGCAGGACAATCGCTTGAAACCAGGAGGTGGAGGTGGCAGTGAGCTGAGATCGCACCATTGCACCCCAGCCTGGGCAACAAGAGCGAAACTCTGTCATATACACACACACACACACACACACACACACACACACACACAGAGAGAGAGAGAGAGAGAGAGAGAGATTGTACTGCTGCAAACAAGAGTTACTAATAAAAAACTTCAGGAAACCTACTGTGAGTATTTTTGATAGAAATGGATATTTTAATACAGGTCTCTTGTTTTTTCTTGTGGAAATAAATGACAAGATGGAATTTCTGGGTGTTGGGTATCTGAATATTTCAGTAGAGCAGGTATGGTCAGTTTTTCAGAGACATTTTACCATCTTACTTGCCCATCGGCAACTCATAAGATATTATGTGGAACAACATCCTCTCCAACAACCTCCACTAGCAGTCTTTGTAAAGTTTGTCAATTAAATGGGTGTTTTTTTGTTTTTGTTTTCATTTTTTGAGACAGTCTCACCCTGTTACCCAGGCTATAGTGCTGTGTCGTGATCTTGGCTTACTGCAGTGTCTGCCTTCCAGGTTCAAGTGATTCTCCTGCCTTGGCCTCTCAAGCAGCTGGGACTACAGGTGCCACCCACCACACCCAGCTAATTTTCATAATTTTAGTAAAGACGGGGTTTCATCATGTTAGCCAGGTTGTTCTCAAACTCCTGACCTCAGATGGTCCACCCGTCTCAGCCTCCCAAAGCTCTGGGATAACAGTCATGAGCCACCGCACTTGACTGGGTTTTCTTTTCATTTTTTTCTTTTTTTAAAATATATACTTTAAGTTCTGGGATAAATGTGTAGAACGTGCAGGTTTGTGACGTAGATATACATGTGTCATGGTGGTTTGCTGCAAAATGGGTGTAGGTTTTGCAAGTAATTGTTATATTATTAAAAGATAACAGAATACCTAGCTAAAAAAAAACGTGAGGAGGCATTGATGGGCACATGTTTACCGAGTACATCCTGACTTCAGAATTAAAACTAATCCAATTTATGCCTCTGCAGTCCAATAACATTTTTCCTTAAGAATCCAGAGATCAGACATTCATTTCAGCCACCACTCCAATATGGTTCTCCACCTACTCACTCCAACGAAGCTGCTTATATCAAAACATAAGTGCTATCCATATTGTTAAATTAGAAATTGAACCGTAACTCCTCAGCTTTTGTCTTAATTTATGTATCAGCAGCATTGCACACAGTTAATCTCCACCTCCTCTTCGTGAAACTTTTCTTGATAGAATTCCAGAACACTTAACCTACTTTCCCCCACCACATTTTTGATAATTACCCTTAGTCCTTTTGTTCAGGTTTCATCTTTACTATTTTTTAAATGTTAGAGAACCATTAGGTTCAGGACTTTGACTTCTTATCTTTCTTATCTTCGCTTTCTTACTAAATTTTGTGTCATTAATTTCCTGAGAGTTCATATTACACCTAAACTCAGGACACTACACCCAACACTCCCTGACTTATCCACTTGGATGTCAGTCAGGAATCTCAAAATTAATTATGTCTATATGGAACCACTGGTACTCCCCAAACTTGCTCTTCCCCATTCTGTTTAATGGCAATTCCCATTTTATAGTTTCTCAGCTCAATATACTTGGTGACTTGGGTGTCCCTTTTAATTCTCTGCTGCGATCTGTAGTTCTGTCATCATTTCTGTATCGTTGATTCTCTCTACCCCTTTCTCCTCTCTCGTTTCTCACTTGTCACTTGCTCTCTCTCTCCTGTTTCACACACACACAAAACACATACAAACACAATACACATATTTTCAGATCTGATGTGTATGGATTCCTGCAAGCTTTACCTTTAAAGTATAGTAATTCTCAGATTGCTTTTCCTAATTTCGACTCTCCCACCCCACTACTGTGGTAACTATTGGCTCCGTTCTTACAAGGCCAAGACTCTACGGGCAGAGATTTCCTTAGGGAAACAATGACAACTATTATATCATTCCTTATTTCAAGGCCCTTAAATTATATGGATTGCCATATTGATACTAATTTAATCTTCTGCATTGCCTTTTTTCATCCTCTTCCACATCAGCTTATACCATCATTATGCAGAAGTCTCAGCCATTATCACACCTCTGTTTAATGCCTACTTCCATTGCTTCTTCGCCTTCATAACTTTAAGTTTAATGATCTGTGCAACTTCACATATTTTTCGGAGCGGAGTCTTGGTGTAAGGTAAATGACAGTAAAATATTTTTCAATAACAGAATGCCATGAAAACAGCTTGTTTCTTTAAGAGTAACGATTTATTTTAAAAATCGTAAAACGATTGGCTTCAATTGAGATATTTCTGCTTGTTTTGATTTGTTATCAACTTTGATTTATGTTTAAGTCTGTGTTTAATGTATAAATGTAGTGGCGGAAAGCTGTAAGCGCTTCCTAAACTTTAAAATGAAAGGCAATTTGAATTTATATCTGTCCTTTTATTTCGAGCAACCAAAAAACACAAACTTTTAAAATATATTTTTATATACGTAGTGAAAATCTATTATTTTGCCTGCTCTATTTTCCTGATACTTTTTAGTATTCATGTCCTCTATTATTATTTTAAGTCCACTTCTAATAAGCATTTTTAAAATATAGTTTTCAACCTTTCATTAAGAATATCTTTGTGGTCCAGCTGAATAGGCCTGTGCCCAAATAATAAAAACATTAGCAGAAATATTTCTCACAGAACATTATAATTTGTTTAATTACAACATAGAATTTCCTATTGTCAACTCATATTTCATTCCAAGAATAAATATATTCTAACTTACCTTGGCGGGGTTTTCTATGCATGTATTTGTTCCATTTTGAAATTGGTTTTGATATTTATACACACTGTCAGTTATAATTGTATTGTTGGATTAGGACCTCGTCTGTAGAATCCTTTGTTTTGATTCGGATTTATTCATTATAGAGAGTAGGCTGTGCTACTGTAAATTTTGAGGTCCAAAAGCTTAAAACATTTTATAGGGCATTTTAAAACAAAGTGAAATGGCATTTAAATAGCCTAAGTTTCTTAAATTTGGAAGAAAGGTAACACCATATAAACGCGCAGACCTGTATTTTAGATTATAGGGCATTACATGTAGACAGTTTTCCAATTTCTTCTAAAGTTGGAAAAATAAACATTTGTATCATAGAACTTGATAACAGAAGGTAAATACTTAACTTTCACTTTAAAAGAAATGGTTATATTGGAAGGAAATTTGGCTAATAGAAGTTAGAAACATTTCTAATTAAAACAATAATTTAAGAAAATAATGCTCAAAAGAAGAGTGTCCGTGTATTTTATTCCAGAGAGAGGAAGTTTTTGCCTGATCAGCTGTAATAATCGTGGGTAGGTAGAACTGTGCGTTGGACACGCAAGCAAGGAAGGGAAGTTAGTGTTCTCAAGGGGATCACCACTGAGACGGAAAGGGGTCAAGGGGCCCGCGCAGACTGTTGATGTCACCTGACTCCCAACACCATGTCTAAAAAGAAGAATGATCTTCCCCTCCTAGTGTTGAGGGCCCCAAGACCAGGAGGCTTGGGCAGTGTTGGGCACAGCAGGATAGTTCTTGCTGGAGGCCATGTGGAGACAGTGTTTGACAAGTTGCCGAGGTGCGTGACTGGGCGCCAGCCGTTGTCCCATTGAAATGAGTTTGCAGTTCCTGAGGAAGCCTTTGGTTATTGGAAACCTGAGCAGGGATCCAATTTCCGCCTTTGCGCCTTAACCCATCAGGAGCACAGTAGACAGGAAAGGAGGTCACCCAGGTGGCTGCTCGCTGCTTGGCCCGCCCACTTCCCCAGAGCGGCATTCCAGGCAAGGAAGATGCCACTGAGCCAACCTCCATGGACTGTCCACCAATGGGGGTCTGGACGAAGCCACCCCTTCGGCTGTGGCCTGGCAGGATGCCCCTCTGGGCGCATCACAGGACGCGCATTGTGTGGTGATGCAGTGGCCCGCGACCGCCTGGCCCTCCCTGGCAGGTTGCAGTTTCACAGGTACTGGCCCAGGCCTGGCCACAGTGGCCTTCCCAGGCCTGGCCCTCAGGAGAGTGGGGCATGAATGAATCCTTGGGTCTAATGCCCGTTTGTTTCCTTCGGGGCCATGTGCGGTTTCGGACCACTTCACTGCAGAAGTCCGCGTCTAGGCCCTTGTCAAACTGAGTCTATGCGTGACTGTGGCTTAGCCCCGCTCATGCCCACAGGGCTGGGGGAGGAGTGGAGTCTGCACCCTAAAATCCCATAGGGTCTGAAGGCAGTCCTCCCGGGAGATCTCCTGTCCTGCTCCAGTGAGCATAAGATTCGCCACATGGCCTCAGCTCTCGTCCAGGTGACATCCTTCCCATGGTGACTGCCTGGCTCTTGGCAGGAGGTGGGCTACCACGAAGGGAACATGAGCTGGCCTAACTGCGCATCCCCTCCTCCTATAGAAGTATCTGGGCCGATGAAGAACACCTTGCTGGGCAGCTGGATTAGCTGCTGGCCGAGGAGCCAGGCCGTCAGCTGCTCCCAGGCCCTCACACAGTCAAGCCATGGGACAGCCACCCTGGATGGGCAATCCTGGCTTCCAGGCAAGGCACCTTCCTTGCATCCCAGCTTGTTAGGAGCCTTCAGGACATCCCTGCTGAGGGTCCCCAGGAGCCCAGAGCTGAACAGGGACCCTTTCACTTCAAGGCAGACACCTTTCATCTCCAACAGCAGAGGGCATTGTGGCCTCCCCTGGCCACCCCATGTGTCCCAGAGCCACAGCCCTCCAGCCCTGACTTCGTACAGGTGACTGTCACTTCCCCAAGAGTTCTCCTGCCTTCCAGCTGGCCACACACCCAGCTGCCCTCCCAGCCCACATATGGGCCAATGAAGTTGAGATGGCAGTGGCTGCCCATCCCATGTCCCCAGCCCCACCCCATGTCCAGGAGATGGCCATGTAGCCCCAGGCACCCACCCCATTCCCTCCACTGGCCACTGCCTACCTCAGCCCCGCCTCACAGCCTCAAAGGCAGGCCTGCCCTCCTGGCACCTCTACCCAGTATGCTGCCATGCAGTGCCTCCAGCTAGGGCCCACCTCCCTAGATCTGAGGCCACATGGTACGGTTGCCTGATGGAAGGGAGGAAGGCTTCAGGGTCCAAGATCTCCTGCCACTGCCCAGTTCTTCCAACTGACGGCTCCACATCTTGGGAGTTGGCTCTGATGCATGATGGGTCGGGAGCTTCTCAGTATTTTAAAGCCCCAATACTGCCCAGCTCTGGAGGTTCCTATCCCACCAGGAGCAGGCATTACACAAATCCTTCCCAAAGATCATGCGGCACCTGCTGAGTGTACTACACCCTCACCTCTTTCCCAGAGGCCCTGGGTCCCATGGGGCAGGGAAACAGGGGAAGATGGAGCTCCTCAAGGGGCTGACAAGAGGCTGAGTCCCAGCCACAGCCTCAGCCAAGATGCGGATTCTCCATGGATTTGGAGTTGAGTTTTCTTTTCCTGCCCTGGAGGAGGAGGCAGAGGTACTGGGATGGGGCCGAGCTCCAGCTAAGCAGGGTTAGGGGAAGTGTGTCCACCAGGAGTCTGTGCATGGGGAGTTGTTAGGGAAGCATTGGCCACTGCTCAGTGTTCTGCCCCAGGGCAGCTCAGGGGCCCTGAGCATCTATGCTCCTCCTTTCAGGACCAGAAAGGGCCGTGCATTGAGGTTTGCTGAGTTGGTTCTTCTGGTTTCATTGATGGGGTAAGGAGGCACAGGGAGACCCCAGTCCAGGGACCCTCCTGTCCCACAGTTCCCAGCTCCCACAAGAGGACCTGGTTCACCCCAGCCCACAGGGAGCACAGGGAGGTTTCTGCATGGCACAGAATCCAGGCCCTCCCCAAGAAAGGGCATCCCACGGCAGACGTCAGGAGTCAGGCCCACTGCTGTTTTCACAATGTTCATTTTATAAGGTGATATGGTTTGGCTGTGTCACCACCTAAATCTCATCTTGAACTGTAACTTGAACTGTAATTTCCATAATGCTCATGTGTCATGGGAGGGACCCAGTGAGAGGTAACTGAATCATGGGGCAGTTTCACCCATGCTGTTCTCATGATAGTGAGTTCTCATGAGATCTGATGGTTTTAGCAGCATCTGGCATTTCCCCTGCTTGAGGTGATGAATGCCCATTTACCCTGATATGATTATTACACATTGCATGCTTGTGTCAAAATATATCACGTACCCCATAAATATATACACCTACTATGTACCCATAGAAATTAACAATAAAATAAATTTTAGAATTAAAAGTGTGAGTTTTAAAGGTGAGGTTTGCTCTCCAGCGCTGGTCCCTGCCAGGTGTGACCTTCATGTCTTCTTTCCACAAGGTCTGGGTCCCCATCTGCAGAGGCCGACAGTTCCCAGAGTGACTTTCCTCAGAAAATAGGATCTTAGGGGAGACAGTCAGAGGAGGGGCCTTGTGCTCCCCCCTGCACAGCCCCTCATGGGGATTGGAAAGTGAGGGTCACTGCCCACAAGTTGGCAGTCACCCTAAGCTGTGGTGTGGGAGGAAGCCTAGGGAATATAGGTCAGTACTGGAACAGCAGTTCCTGATCCTGACTTGGAGAAAGTGTCAAAATCCCGACATTCCTGACTCCTCCTTTGTGGGAGCCCCACCCTGCAGCTCTCACAGAGTTGTTGGGAGGGTCACCTGTGGTGATGGGTTTGGAAGTGCTTTGTGAATGACATGGTGGGCCTTCTTATTTCTGTCATTGGCCTTTCGACCTTCAATACTAATTGCCTGGGGATCTCCAGGCCTCAAGGTCTAATCCTAGAAGGGCACGAGGTGTCTGTAGTGGAACATTCTACACTTCCTGGGAGGTACCTCACTTCCACCTTCACCTGGCATAGCCCCTGCTCCTGTTCCCTCAGCCTGGAGAGCTTGCCCAGGAGGACAGGGTGGTGCTGGATTGACCCCTTTAGAAACAGTCAGCTCTCCCTCTTCCTAGCTTGCCACATAGAATTCTGGGGCTCCATGCAGCATTTGTTGGAAATGAGAGGGAGAACTTCTAGGGCAGGGATCTGCCCCAGATGGGGACAGAGAAGTATCCTGGAGTCTGGGTGTCAGGAGTGTGAGCACTA
>NW_016814239.1:0-1391 GCF_001698545.2 Rhinopithecus bieti
TATGGAACTAATAAATGTCCATGAAATCTTCACAATTTATGTTCTTCTGCCATGGCTTCAGTCAGTCCCTCGATTCAGGATTCCTGACTTCCTGCAACATCTCTCCCTTTCTTTTTATATAAATGTGCCATGGTGATGAAGGCTTGTTTGTTCTCTCAATTTTTATGCAGGATTCTTTGACTGGTCCGGCACACTAAAACAAGCTGATTAAACAGAGAGACATAATTCCAAAATTTACTACAGTGGAGCTCCCAATAGACTTAATCCAAGTTGTGGGGTTTAGTCCATAAATATTTTCTGCCACCTGATCTAATGCCTCAGCTCCAGGCATGATGAATAAATGAGCTTGAGAGGCTTCAAAAATTTGTTTCTTTAATTTAATTATGTCCAATGATAAATTATCTTCCCTACCCAGAAGGTGTCCTTTGACCATTTCCCATGAATGATCAGTCTCGTTATAGGAATATGGGGTGATACAGAAATCAGAGGTTTTCCAGTTGCACTGCATTTGCATGTGATGTTCGAGACTCACTACCGGATCTCAAAGCCAAACAACAGACTGTCTTAAATCATTAATTTGATTAGCCAATTTTTGATCAATGCCTTGTTGAGAATTCCACATTTGGGTGGAATGGGCTTGCCAATCATTAACAAAATGAGCCGTTTGAATAGATTGATGTAACACCATTCTGGCAGTGGCGGCCATTGCAGTGACTGTAATTAGGCCCATGATCATGGTGATTAAAGTGAAAACAAATCTCTCAGATCTTTTTAGAATTTACTGTAACACTTCATTAATTAAATGTATTAGTGGGAGGATTCCCAAGGTCTGAGCAAAATTACCAGGATCCAGATTCCTTCTGGAGCTCGAACTAACATTACACTTTTCCTGGAGTCAAAATGGGAGTTAATACAAGTGTATAAATGACAATTAATGCATTGGACAGTTTGATTGTTCATCCAAATTTTGATATTTCCCACTAACAGCATGTAAGGAGGTTTAACACAACTCTGTATGGGAATAGTCAGGTTGGAGGTAAGTAAAGCAGAATGTCTGGATCTACGTTGATACTGAGAGATGGGGACGGTAACAGGGACAACAGACAGAATAGTTTCCCCTTCCCATACTTGCAGTCCAGATATGGCAATAGCCAATTTCCAAAGTTCTGGGTGTTCTGGGCTCAGAATGGGGAGTATCATATGAGGCCTTGGTGGGGGGTAAGGCCTTTATCTTCTCATTTTAAGGGAAAGATTGAGCTGAACCTCCTATGCAAAGTAGAATGATGATTCTCGTTCTCCCAATAAATAAAATAAGTAGCCTCCAGGCATTCCCTTCTGCCAGAGGAGCAATTGTTTTTAAAATAACCCTTTGATGCCCAGTCTGTTACTAA
>NW_016814240.1:0-7334 GCF_001698545.2 Rhinopithecus bieti
AAGCAGAAACAGATCATTTCCCTCCGCCCACATGATTTCATCCCCAAACAGTCAGCAGTACCCATTTTTTCGTCCTGTGTCCCTGAAACTATCCTTGAAAATCTTTAACCCCTGATCCACTAGGGAGGCTGATTTGAGTAATAATAAACCTCCGTCCTCCTGTCTGGCAGACTTGGACTCATTAAAATCTTTCTTTACTGCAAATCACCATTGGGATAAATTGGTTTTCTTTATGCAAGAGGCCAGAAGAACTTGTCTGGGAATTATAAGAGTGGATGGAGGAGCTGCCTATCCCTGTCCCATGGTCTTGTCCACAGAACAGCCTCACAAAGGAACAGAACCCTGGATGGGGATACAGTGGAAGCTCATTCACAGGGTGCCTGACTAATTCCCGGGGAGGCTGTGAGACCTCAGGCATCCGCTGTTCTGTGTCAGTGCTAGGCTTGGCGTGGGATGCCCCAGAGAACAGGACAGATGGAGCAGGGGCGGGCATTTAGGGAGCAGTGACAGAATGAGTTGATGAGGATAGAGGAAAGTCACAAGGGCAAAGCGCACAGTACAGCGTCGCGTGCCTGGGACACAGCAGGGGTTCAGAGCCGGAGAGATTCATCCCGACTTACTCCGTGGACATTGCTCAAACCTGAGAAGTCGGGTGGGGGTGAGTTTTGCTCTGACATCAAAGAGCAATAATACACCCTTCTGGTGTCCCTGGATGTCATGAGTGCTCCTAGTGTCCTGCTGCCTTGGCATTCATTTTTTAAGGTGTCAGTTTATTTGCCTCACATCAGAGGCAGGCCTTGGTCACCATGGCAGTTTTCAATACTGTATCTGGTTCAAGTGACTCCAGTTGGTGGCCAGCGATGAAATCTTAGAGGCATCTCTCCTGCTTGGTGTGCTGGGCTCCCCTCTCTCCAGCTGCTTTCTTTAAACTGATAATTCTGACATTTGCCTTCACGTTTAAAGTGACCACTTGTCAGTCACAGCATGATCTCCTGTTCCCAGTGTTTGTTGCTTGCTTCAAACACATCCATTAAAGCTCCCTGCTGGAAAGCTGTCAGATAACACATGGACTTACTAAAGCCATTAGCTTTCCGGTCTCTTCTCTCCTCCCTGTCTGGGCTCGCTGACCTCTGTGGTCTCCAGGTGTGCTGAGTGCTCTCCAGTGTCTGTAAGTAGTAAAACACTTACACTTTCACGNCCAGCTGCTTTCTTTAAACTGATAATTCTGACATTTGCCTTCACGTTTAAAGTGACAACTTGTCAGTCACAGCATGATCTCCTGTTCCCAGTGTTTGTTGCTTGCTTCAAACACATCCATTAAAGCTCCCTGCTGGAAAGCTGTCAGATAACACATGGACTTACTAAAGCCATTAGCTTTCCGGTCTCTTCTCTCCTCCCTGTCTGGGCTCGCTGACCTCTGTGGTCTCCAGGTGTGCTGAGTGCTCTCCAGTGTCTGTAAGTAGTAAAAACACTTACACTTTCACGTTGTGGTTGTATCACTGTAGCCTCACATGCCATGCAGGGCCTGACATCGAGGCTGCCCTATGGGACCTGTGCTGGTTAAGTCCCTGCTGGAGCTCTTGTTTTGGGACCTCTGGTTCTTCTGGGGACAGGAACTTCCAGCTAACTTGATTGAAAAAGTGATACGTTTCATGGAAACCACTGGGTCAGATGATGTATTCATGGGCTTGAACTGCCATAAGAAACACCTTAGCCTGGGTGAATTAAATAATAGAAATCAATTTTTCACAGTTCTGTGAATAATGTGCTATTTTAACCACTTTAAAATGTGCAATCAAATGGAATTAACCACATATACAGTGTTCAGTTACCATCACCATGATTTTCCGAGAAAATTTTATCATTTTAAACAGAAACTTTGTATCTTTGAAACCATAATAACTCCCTGTATTTTCCACCCTAGACCTTGACCACCTCTACTCTATCCCTATAAATTTGCCTATTGTTGATGTTTCATGTAAATGGAATTATATATATATATGTTATTAATTTCTGATATATTTCACTTGGCATAATGTTTCCAAAGTCCATGCATGTTCCAGCAGATGTCAGAGCTTCCATTCTTTTTATGGCAGATTACCATTCTGTTGCATGTATCACCACATTTGTTTTTTCATGAGTTGGGAACACTTGGATTGTTTTCATATTTTATCTTTTGTGAGTAATGCTGCAATCAACATTCCCATGCGAGTACCTATTTGAGTCCCTGGATTCTATTCTTTGGGTATATACCTAGGAATGGATGCTCTTTTATATGAGAATTCTATGATTATCTTCTTGTGGAACAGCACAACTGTTTCTCCTAGTGGCTGTACCTTTTTAAAATCTCACCAGCAATGTATGAGGATTCCAAATTCTACATAAGGCTTTCACTTGTTATTTAACATGTGAAAAGAATGGTAGCCGTATTTGTAGGTGTAGTGTGGGTTCTCCTTGTGGCTTTGACTTTGTATTTTCCTAATGACTAATGATGTTGAGTTTCTTTTCATGTCCCTCTTGATGATTCACATATCTTCTTTAAAGAAATGTCTATTTGCGCCCTTTGCCCATTTATATAAATTGGTGGTTTGCCTTTTTGTTATTGAGTTGTAGCACTTCTTTATATATTCTGGGCATGAAACCATTGTCTATGTGATTTGCAACTATTATGTCTCATTCTGTGTTTGGTCTTTTTTTTTCTTGATAATATCCTTTGATGCACAAAACTTCAGCCCAATTTATCTATTTTTCCTTTTTGTTTCTCATGCATTTGGGTCATACCTGAGAATCCATGGCACATTTGAGGTCATTAAGTTTCACCCCATGTCTGTTTCTAAGATGTTTTTAATGGTTATAGATCTTATAATTAACTCACTGATAAATTTTTAGATAATTGTTTGATATGGTTGGAAGTATAGTTCTCTAAGTTTATTGTTTTGCCTGTTTTTATCTAGTTGTTTCTGCACCACTATTTGAAAGGATGACTGTTTCTCCACTAAATTACCTTGACACCCTTATGCAAGAGCAATGAACTATAAGGGTGAGAGTTTATTTCTGGACTCTCAATTCTATCCCTTTGGTCCCTATTTGTATTCTTATGCCAGCAGCTTCTGTTTTTAGTACTTGTAATGTTTTGTGAGACTTCAAATAGGAAAGTGCAAGTACTGCAATTTATTTTAGCAAAATTGTTTTGGCTCTTTCAAGGGTACTGTTTTAAAAGTAAGGAGGCCAATGTTTTGCCATTGGAAAGCTTTTCTGTCTTCTTTTGGAGGGGAATTTTGCAGTCTAGGGATATTTTCAGGAACTTTATCACAAGTAGGTAAAATATCACCACTTGCTTTGCTGAGGTACTGTGTTAAAATGTGTGTTGCCTCCCGTTGAGGAATTGAGAGACCCTGGAAGCACTTGCCCGTGTGGTGAGGGGCAGTGAGCTCCTTTATGAGGGGCACAGAAGCCATTGCTTTGGGACACAATGTTGTCAGGAGAGCTGTGTTCATCTCTACTTCTTTATTTTTTGTACAGTTTGGATCTCTGCTGGACACACTAGATATTGAAATCTTTGTTCATTCTCTTGGCTCTGGTTTAGCTGACCTGTCAGCTGGAGCTGGAGGACAAGCCTGGCAGTGGAGTGATCCCCATGGGAAAGAGCAGGGCTCAGCAGAGTGAAAGCAGCTGAGACCCAGAGAAGCCAGTGAGGTCTGACTCTTAGAAGCCAAAGACCAGCAGGTGGGTGTCCTCAGGGGCAAACGGACTGCACTGGTGCCCATTCAAGTGGACTGGAGAAAGCTAAGAGGCTTTGGATATCCCATTTTCTCTCTCAGCTCTTACCAAGAGATTTGGGCACTGGGCTGCTACTGTCCTGCAGCAGGGGCCGGGTGCACCGGGATGGCTGCATACGAGGCCTAAGTCCATGTCATCCTCTCAGGCATTGCCACTGAAGATGGAGAATTTTGTTCAGAGGCCCAGCCTGGGCACATGGGAGGAGGCATCTTATTAAAATTAATTTAAGATAACAGTATGCATGCTTTATTCTTCTAGAATAATTATCAATGTCATGTTTTACAGTGTATCTCTTAAAGGAATGGTGAGAATCATCTACATAATGTATGTTTTAAGTGGTCTTTTCTATAATTGCATCTTTCACATGTTCTTATAGAAACCATTTCCTTTGGGAACACACAGGCAGTATCTCTGTGTTCTTTTCTACTGGGAAATCTTTATGCAGGGTGGAGAGAGTCACATTTCCTAATGAGAGATGGAAAGCATCTGACTACCAGAAAAAGTGTTCAAATTCTGCTGGTATGATGATGGTGCTGCAGGTGGAGGTCAGTTTAAGGAGGTGTCAGGCAAGGGAATTTTGAAAGTCTTTATTGTTTTTGTTGTTGTTGTTTGTTTGTTTGTTTTTTACGAAATCATGGACAGAAGCCACCACCTAGACCCACCACATGTTGGAATGGATGAGGGACAGAAATGGTGCTCAGTAAATTGAGAATTAAATCCAGGAGTGGGGAAGAGGTTTGAGAGGTCAACGGGTGTGAGAGGCGAATGGGTGAATGATGAGAATGTTCAAAACATCTTCTTCCTCCATAATAGGAGAGCATTTAGGCCCCTGAGCCAGACAGTGTCCAGGCCAGGGGGAGCAGGATGTTGTCAGCTCTCCTGGTCAAAAGTGAGACTCCAGCAGTGTCCAGTTACTTGGTCCAGTTTGGGATTTATTCATATTTTAAAAATGATCCAGCAGTATACAATTTTGAAAATATACAAAAATGCCTATGGTACCGTTCATAGATAGACAAGATTGCCCTAAGATGGTGAAAGAATCAGAATGGTGTTTGGGTTTACATTGTGTATTTTTTTCTCCCAATATCTACAGAATTCTCTACATCAATTTTTTAACATAACCCAGTGGGTTTCATTCCCTTTCACAGTTACAGATGTTTCCAGTTCATGGTTACAGACCCTTGGAAAACCCACACCCTTTCTATTCTGAGGTACAGGCAGCCATGTGGCATCACCTTTAAACATTCCTTCTGGGACATCCAATTGCTGATTAAGTAAAAGTCATTTCAATAGATATTGAAGACCTCCATTTTACCCCTCTCACACTTGTAATTCTGCCAAGAGGTGATGAGTTTTAGTGGTGATTTGATTTTATAGATTAGTGTAGATTAATGTTTCCACCAGGGGCAAATTTTTCCTTTGGAAAAGCATTTGGCAAAGTCTGGAGACATTGCTGGTTGTCAGAGCTGGGGGAGGGAGTCCTGCTGGCCTTGAGTGGGTAGAGTCCCCAGATAGTGCTGAACATTCTAGAGTTCACCAAGCCCCACCAGCATGACCACTACAAAGTTCAATGTTTAGGAGGAGTGCAGAGCCCTGATGTGCCTCCCCTAGCTTCCCTGGAGCTTTTTACCTTCTCCTTCCATCAGTCTCTACCACTTTCTCACCTCAGCTTGCTCCTTGAACCTTAGTGCCCTCCACTTGAACTTTCCCTTAGTTTAAGACCTGCTGTAATCTCTAGACATCCTTGACCTCTTTCTGATCCTTAGCAGGGTGTCCTCTAGAAAGCATCCTCACCTTTCCTGGAGCTTCCCAGGATGCAGATGCCACTGTCCTGTGTGGGTACCAGGGATATGGTTGTGTGCCTGTATCCCTAAAGGTCCTGTCACTGAGGACATTTGTGTGAGAGCAACTGAGGTGATATTACCCTCCCCTACTTTTCTTGGAACATAAAAATATGTACAAACCTTGTAGAGTAAAATTTCTTAATGCATGTCAAAGTTTTAAAATTACATATTTTCCTCCCAAACTTTACTGGGAAAAGTTATCACGCTATCAGTCATGAAAAATGACACCCAATCAGGGTTATTCACTGTATTGTTTGTTTAACAGCAAAATATTGGAAAAAACCTAGACTTTCACCAGCACAATGCTTACTCAACAGATTACCTTGTATCTACACAGTAGAATATGATGCAGCTGCATTAAAAGTAGAGAATCTTTCAGCTATTCATATGGAAACATCTCCATGTTCTTTTTTAATTATAGCATCTAAGCATCGCAGAATAAGATGCAGTTTTTGTACTAGATGTGACCTTAGAACATTATTTTTACTGTTTTTTTTTTTTTTTTTTTTTTTTTAATTCATAGAATGTCTCACTCTCATACACAGGCTGAAGTGCAGTGATGAGATCATAATTGACTGCAGCTCCAACCTTGTGAGCTAGAGCGATTCTCCGGCCTCAGCTTCCTGAGTAGCTGGAATCACAGGCACGTACCACCATGCCTAGCCAATTTTTTGTGTTTGTTTCTGTAGAGATGAGGTTTCACCCAGGCTGGAGAAATCCCAGGCTTTTCTCAAACTTCTGGGCTCAAGTGATTGGCCCACTTTCACTCCCAAAGTCCTGGAATTACAAGCAAGTGTCATGACACCTGATTCTGCATTTTTTTTCCCCCCAAATTGAACTGCAGTCTACTCACTCATCTCTTTTCCCATCAGGTGATTTCTATTTTTCCTCAATTTCTGTACCATAGGTCCATGCCAAAGTCCAGATGTATTTGCTTTTGTTTAGAATTAGATTTTTCTTTTCTTTAATGAGAAGCCTTAGGAATGGTCTCCTAGCTGATTTTCAGGATACTAATCTTCACTGTCTAAGCCATATGTTTGCATTTCCAGATATTGACTACAGTCACTTGTAGGGCATTTAAAGCTTACCAATGCCTGTACCATCCCTCAAGCATATCTGATTTGGCTGATGTGTGGTGTAGCCCAGGAATTGGTTGTTTAAAAATGCTTTCAAGGTAAAAGGTCATTTTGCAGTGGAGGAACTTTAACCCAGTGATCAAAGTTAACATCCCCAGTAATCAGCGATAACGACATCTTAGGGCATTCTAATATAATGGATGGAGAAGGTGCAGCATCATCCCTGTGGTATTCTTGTACAAAGTGTATCACCTGAGTTTAATCATGAGAAAATATTAGAAAAGTCCAAACTGAGGGTCATGCTACAAAATAAGTAACCAATACTCTTCAAAATGTGAAGCACTTAAAGGTATATCCTAACTTCCCCAGATTAAAGGAGATGGAGAAAACAGTACAGTGAAGAGCAATATGTGATACTAGATTGGATCCTGGTCCAGAAAAGGACATTAGTCAGAACATAGAGGGGATTTGAATAAGGTCTCTACAGGCATTCATTTTACAGTGTTAATAATGATTTATTGATTTTGATTATTAGATACATATCTATAATGTTAATATTCAGAGAAGTTGAATGAAAAGCATATGAGGACTTTGCCTATTTTTGGAACATTTTAGAAAGTCTGAAATTATTTCA
>NW_016814240.1:7406-14450 GCF_001698545.2 Rhinopithecus bieti
CTGTACCATCCCTCAAGCATATCTGATTTGGCTGATGTGTGGTGTAGCCCAGGAATTGGTTGTTTAAAAATGCTTTCAAGGTAAAAGGTCATTTTGCAGTGGAGGAACTTTAACCCAGTGATCAAAGTTAACATCCCCAGTAATCAGAGATAACGACATCTTAGGGCATTCGAATATAATGGATGGAGAAGGTGCAGCATCATCCCTGTGGTATTCTTGTACAAACTGTATCACCTGAGTTTAATCATGAGAAAATATTAGAAAAGTCCAAACTGAGGGTCATGCTACAAAATAAGTAACCAATACTCTTCAAAAATGTGAAGCACTTAAAGGTATATCCTAACTTCCCCAGATTAAAGGAGATGGAGAAAACAGTACAGTGAAGAGCAATATGTGATACTAGATTGGATCCTGGTCCAGAAAAGGACATTAGTCAGAACATAGAGGGGATTTGAATAAGGTCTCTACAGGCATTCATTTTACAGTGTTAATAATGATTTATTGATTTTGATTATTAGATACATATCTATAATGTTAATATTCAGAGAAGTTGAATGAAAAGCATATGAGGACTTTGCCTATTTTTGGAACATTTTAGAAAGTCTGAAATTATTTCAAAATTAAACATGAAAAGAAAAGAAAGGAAATATAGATCTTTTAGATAGTTCTATTAAGTTTCCAAAGTTGAAGATCATTTCCCCACTTATCTTGCCTAATGTTGGTCAGAGTAATCTTCCTCGACATGCTGTTTGTCACGTTTGTGACCTTATCAAAACTTTCCAGTGACTTCTCTTATCTGTAGGATGAAGTTCCTTTTACATAGGCAGCCATTCAGTGTCCTCATAGCATGGCCCTAATCTCCCTTTTTCTTTGATCTGTGTTGAAAGACCTGGCCAATATTTTACTTTCTTATGGCCAAACTTGTTCTGATTTTTTCTTGCTTGTCTGATGCCCTTCCCTGTCTTCTCAACAGTGGGACTTCAGTCAAGGTGGTGGGCAATATTTTAGAAGAAAAATTATAAAGATAGTTATAGGAAATAGTCACAAACCTTCTTGGAACCTGGGGGATTGCATAGGTTCAGTAAAAGGTTTGGCTGAAGGCAGCTGAATTATCTTAAAAGCTTAGGGCATAGATACACAGGAATGTAGAGGAGTTTATCTAAATAGATTGTTTACTCAGTTGTTCCTAAAGCCAACATTTAATCTTACGCTGGGGGAACTACTCTTGGGGAGGTTGGCAATGTCAGTTACCTTCTAGTGGTGTTTACTCAAGACCTTTGTCATTTAATCTGTACTAAAAAATGCGAACTTCACTGGCAGATCAGGGCCACTGCTGTTAACACTTTACGGTACCCTTCTAGGTATCCGTGAGTGACTCGACCACCTAGCCTGCTCTTTCACTGGGTATTAGTGTCTGAGTGTATTTGTTCATCCATTGCTGGGTCAGGGTCTGCTGGTTGGACCCAGAGAGTTGGTGCCCCGTGAGAGGACCTGGCATGTTGGTGCCCAGGTCTGAGGTATGCCTGCAAACAATTGTGACAGAATCTATGAAAACTAAGGAGAAGGCTGTGCGGTTGGTAAGCCAGTAAGTCAACAAGTCAGTAAGTCAGTAAGTGAGTAGGTCATCAGTGCCCTCTTGGGATCTCCAATTTTGAGGGAATTGTTCAGGGTAGGGTTTTATCACGGGACAACAGTTATCAGCACAACAGGAGCAGTATCTAAAAGTATTCAAACAGCTGCTTAAAGCCACTGGAGCCTTGGTTTTGCAGGCTCAATTAAGGGACCTAATGCAAATTGTATCACTTAATCCATGGTTCCCGAAAGAAGGTAAGGTAGACATAGAGCTTTGGGAACAAGTACGAAGCAATATTTTTGTTGTTGTTGTTGTTGTTGTTGTTTGAGACAGATACAAGAAACAGAAAAGGTGTAGATGTGGGAGTTCAGTCAGGGTGGTGGAGATGATTTTACAGGAAAAATTATAAAAATAATTATAGGAAACAGTCACAAAGCTTCTTGGAAGGCCAGGGAGGTTGCATAGCTTCAGTAAAAGATTTGGCTGAAGGCAGCTGAATTCTCTTTAAAGGTGTAGATACATAGGATTGTAGAGGGAGTTTACTCAGGTTTTTTTTTTAATTTTTCATTATACTTAAGTCATAGGGTACAGTCATAACGTGCAGGTTTGTTACATATGTATTACTATGCCATGTGGTGTGCTGCACCCATCAACTCGTCAGCACCCATCAATCACATATTATATCATGTTAACTCCCAAGCAATCCCTCCCTCCTCCCCCCTCCCCATGATAGGCCCCAGTGTGTGATGTTCCCCTTCCTGAGTCCAAGTGATCTCAGTTGTTCAGTCCCACCTTATGAGTGAGAACATGCGGTGTTTTGGTTTCTGTTTTGTGGATAGTTGCTAAGAAATGATGGTTTCCACTGCATGCCATGTCGCCTACAAAGATGCAAACTCAAGATGTCTTAAGAACAACTTTTGATTATCTGCCAGGAGTCGGTAATGTCAATGAACCTCCTTAGCTTACTCAAGACGCTTGTAATTTAATCTGTACTAAATAAATGTGAACTTAGCTGGCTACACTGCTGCCACCTCTTTTCCAGAACTTTCTTGGTATGGGTGAGTGGCTCTGCAGCCCAGCCCATTCTTTCATTGGATATTTGTGTCTGAGTATATTTGTTCATCTGTCGCTGTTTCAGGGTCTGCCAGTCCAACTCAGACACTCAACCTCCTTAATTGTTTTTTGTCCTAAGGCCCATTTCAGACCCTGTCTCTTCATTGATGTCTGTATGGTTATTTCTGTTAGAGGCAGCCAACTTTCCTTTCTTTGAATTCTGGTAGGTATAATTGTGTAGAGTGAAATAAGAGTTTTATTTTATTATTATGTAGAAAAAAGAAGCTAATTTATTCTACCCGTTAAAATTTTCTTTTAAAACAAATCTTAAAATTTTGATTGGAGAAGGATTAGAGATAAAATTGTTGATGTTTGAAATTCATTGTGGTTTTAAAAAAATGCTTGTTTTAGTTTCAGGGTACACGTGTAGGTCTGATATGTAGGTAAACCCATGTCACGGAGGTTTGATGTACAGATTATATCATCAGTTAGGTAGTAAGTCTAATACTCAATAATTATTTTTTCTTCTCTTCCTTTGCCTCCAACCCTCCACTCTCAAATACGTCCTGGTGTGTGCTGCTCCCGTTGCGTCCATGTATTCTCTCTATTTAGTGCCCACTTGTACATGCAATATTTCGTTTTCTGATTCCTACATTAGTTTGCTAAGTGTATTATTCTCTAGCTCCATTTATGTTCCTGCAATAGACAAGATCTCATTTTTTTTTTCATGGATGCATAGTATTCCATGGTGTATATGTACCACATTTTAAAATCGAGGTTCCATTGACTTGCATTTAGGTTGATTCCATGTCTTTTCTGTAGCAAATAGTGCTGCAATGAAAATTTGTGTGCATGTGTCTTTATGGTAGAATGATTTATATTCCTTTGGGTATATAACCTGTCATGAGATTGCTGGATCAAATGGTAGTTCTGTTTTAGCTCTTTGAGGAATTGTCCCACTGCTTTCCACAATGGTTGAACTAATTGATACTGCCACCAACAGTATATAAGCATTCCCTTTTTTCTGCAACTTTGCCAGCATGTTATCTTTTTTTTGATAATAGCCATTCTGACTGGTGTGAGATGGTGTCTTATTGTGGTTTTGATTTATATTTCTCTAATGATAAGTGATATTGGTCTTTTCATGTGCTGTAGGCCACATGTATAACTTCTTTTGAAACGTGTCTCTCCACTTTTAATGGTTTATTTTCTTGTCAATTTATTTAAGTTTTGTATAGATGCTGGATATCAAACCTTTGTCCAATGCATAGTTTCTAAATATTTTCTCTCATTTCTTAGGTTGTCTATTCCCTCGGTTGATAGTTTCTTTTACTGGAAGCATGAGTTTTAGATTCAGAAATGTGAGTCTGAGACCTGGTTCCACCTTTAATAGGCTCTGAGATAAGGGACAAGTTTATCGATGTTTTGGGATAGAGGGATAATAGTAACTGATTAAAGGCTCATTGTGAGCATTATATGAGGTACAAACATAAAGGTCCCCAGTGTATAGCAAGGTTTTCCTCTTCATTTTCATCTTCATCTTAAGCTGTATTTTCTCTCATCAAACAAGATCACATCAATTGTAACTTTAAGTGTGCAATCCAAGTCTAGCTCCTAAAACTAAAGTCTGTTAGGCTTTACACTGATAATGTTTTCTTTTCCTCTATATAGAATAAGGAGAAGATGAGACCCAATATTCTTCCCCCTACTTGTTTCTTCCTACCTGCCTTCCCTCCTTTAAGATGATATATAAATGTCAGACCTCCTGAAAACCTCCTCAAAGACGTAACAAGCAACAGAGGTTTCTACAACTTGTATTTTTCCAGAGTTTGCCCTCAAGCTCTGGTCCAATAAACCTCAATTGATTCAGAAACTTGAATCAGGCACTCAATTTGGTTAACATTTTGCCAACCATGAAGGGATCCTCTTAATGGAGTTAGAACCTTTGACCTGCATTGCTTCTTTTTTTGTTCATGCTCAGTACCAATTATAGAGCTTTAGTTCTGACCAATCGTGTGACTTTCTGAGAATTGAATCCTACTTGCTCTTGAGGTCCCTGCTTTCTCTGATTTTTTTTTGTTTGTGATCTCAGTTTTGTTTTTTTCATGGAACTCCTCTTCTCATGGAGTCTTGCTCACTTCCTAAAAGGAACATGGGTTTCGTGGTCCTGTGACAATGGAGAGCAGACTACAGCTTGGTCCCTGCTCAACTAAGGAGCTGGTTTGGGCTTTTGTTCTAGAATTTGGTAGCTGCAGGATAAAGCTTGTTACTACTTCATCCTAACCTCTCCTTATGCTTAGAATGTTCAACAGTATGTAAATAATGCAATCGCTAGTTGTGGTTTTGGTTTTTATCATTCTTCCTTTGGATTTGACCGACTCTTCACCCTGTCTAATGTCCAACACCCTTTCACTTGGTCAAATCCAAATCTAACAGGAGTTCTAAATCATGGTGAAGCAAGCCTTTAAATTGGCTAAAGTTCTGTAACTGCAGAACATCCAATTCCACCTCTAGAAACACCTGTTTGTTGAAGAACATAAGAATATTTTTAACCCACAACATATTTCTTTGACAAATTTTGACGTGTCTCTCAGAGGGCCAGCAAATAGAAGTGGCCCTGCACAGTTGCATTTTGTGGAAACAATCTACATCATAGAGAATCATTAGTAATGCAGGCATGTCTTCCCTTATCTGGATCTGGGAGAAATGGACTGAATCTGATACCTTAAAGATAAAAAAATGTAGCGTTGATTTTTCTCTGAGGGCTGCTACGTGCAAGGTTTCACTGACACAAGACCAGCTTTCCTAACTGAACTTCCTTTCTTTCTCCCATGACCTGTATTACCACTAAAACCTGATTTACTGCCATAACCTTGTTTTGGACATGCAGAAATGCAGATAAATAATCAACCAGCTAAAGGGTAAAAATGTATCAGTCTCCAGGTCCTGGCATTCTTTCCAATAGGATGGTAAAAATCACTGTTTCCTCCACCAAATGTTGATCAATGGGAGAAGACTTGTATTGGACTAGTCTTGGTGTAGTAATTCTGGTGTACTTTTTAGCGATGTTGGGGTATGAATATTTTGATTGTTTAATCCATTTCCTCCCAGAAATAGTCTTTTCCTTTACCTCTTTCCTTCAGTGTTGTTCATAAATGGAGGTACTGAATAAAGTTTTCTCTCATCTTGTCATATGTCCTTGAGGGCTTGATTTGTGATGGAGTCAGAGCACTCACTCTTGGTCTCCACCATCAGGGGGAGGAATCATTTTTGAGTCACATTAGTTGACTGCCTTAACATGATTGAGAACCTGAGGATTTTTTATTTTTTCTTTTGTTTTCCAAATGTGTGAAGCTCCCAGGAGGGCTTGTCATAAGAAATCCCATCCATCTTGGACTTTTGCCATCCCAAGTCTTTTTGCTTGGATAGGGCTGTGGAAACACGAGTCTTTTGCTTTCCTAAGCCTATTCCTGAGAGTACATATTTTATTTTGTTGGGGTGGGGGAAAACATCATTTGGGTTGGTTTTTCACTGAAGAGGCTGTTGGATCGAGTCACTTAGAATCATTACATCACTGGAAATTCTAATTGTCCATGGCCAGAAGATGGATTCTTTAAATTGGGACTTCTAAGTTAAAATATATTTTAGAGCATTCTTATTCCAAACGGTTGATCAGAGGATTGAATTTCAAAGAAAGACACCTACCTAATAGTCTTAAAATTTCTTTTGACTAAATTGCAGACCAAAAATCTGATCTAAAACAAAGTTAATTTTTTTGTAAGCTCAAACTGCTTGCCTTAGAACCTCTGAGCAAATAACAATAAAATCCACTTTACCTTGTCATCGAATAGTTAAAAATTTTTATGCTTTTACTGCTGCATCCTGGATTTAATTTTGGATGAAGGAACCAGCCTTATTTGTTTTGATATTTATGTGATTTTTGAGTTTTTGAGGTGCTCCTTCACCTCTTTGGAGATGCCTCATAGATGCTTGGCTAAGCCATAATCTTGGTTAAGGCTTATTAGTTTCATTTGGGAACTAGTACTTTTGGTTAAAAAAAAAAATCAAAAGCCAGAAATATCAGCTGTTTGTCCTACCTAACATCAGATGATAAGAAATCTGAGGCCGGGCGCAGTGGCTCATGCCTGTAATCCCAGTACTTTGGGAGGCTGAGGTGGGCGGATCACTAGGTCTGGAGATTCAGACCATCCTGGCTAACACAGTGAAACCCCATCTCTGTTAAAAATACAAAAAATTAGCTGGACATGGTGGCGCAGGCGTGTAGTCCCAGCTGCACGGGAGGCTGAGGCAGGAGAATGGTATGAATCTGGGAGTAAGAGGTTGCAGTGAGCTGAGATTGTGCCACTGCATTCCAGCCTGGGTGACAGAGCGAGACTCTATCTTAAAAAAAAAAAAAA
>NW_016814240.1:15668-17554 GCF_001698545.2 Rhinopithecus bieti
TGTGTGTGTGTGTGTTAGGCCAGTGCTGTCCAATACAGTAGCTACTCTGGCTACATGTGGCTATTAAACACAGTTGATTTATGACTAGTGTTACTGAGGAATTAAATTTTTTATTTTATTTTATTTTAAATCTTTTCTTTCCATAGGTTTTGGGGATTTGGTATTTAATTACATAAATTCTCTAATGGTGATTTGTGAGATTTTGGTGCACCCATCACCAGAGCAGTATACACTGAACTCAATTTGTACTCTTTTATTCCCTCTCCTCCTTCCCACCCTTTCCCCAAGTCTATTTTATCATTCCCATGCCTTTGCATCCTCATAGCTTTGCTCCCACTTATGAGTGAGAATATACAGTCTTTGGTTTTCCATTCCTGAGTTACTTCGCTTAGAATAATAGTATCCAGTTTCTTCCAGGTTGCTGCGATTGCCATTGATTCATTCCTTTTATGGCTGAGTAGTATTCAATCATATATATATATATACTACAATTGCTTTATCCACTCATTTATAGTTTATATTCCCACCAGCGGTGTAGACGTGTTCCCTTTTCACCGCTTCCACATCAACATCTACTATTTTATTTATTTATTTTGAGATGGATGGAGTCTTGCTCTTTCACCCAGGTTGGAGTGCAGTGGCATGATCTTGGCTCACTGTAACTTCTGCCTCCCAGGTTCAAGCCATTCTTCTGCCTCAGCCTCTGGAGTAGCTGGGATTACAGGCATGTGCCACCTCACCCAGGTAATTTTTTTGTATTTTAGTAGAGACAGGGTTTCACCATGTTGTACACGCTGGTGTCAACTCCTGACCTTAAGTGATCCGCCCATCTTGGCCACTTTGGATTACAGGTGTAAGCCACCGTGCCTGTCCAACAACTATTATTTTTTCATTTTTTATTATGAACATTCTTGCAGGAGTAAGGTGGTATCACATTGTGGTTTTCATTTGCATTTCCCTGATCATTAGTGATACTGAGCATTGTTTCATATGTTTGTTAGCCATTTGTATATCTTCTTTTGAGAACTGTTTATTCACTTACTTAGCCCACTTTTCATGGGATTGTTTGTTTGCTAATTTGTTTGAGTTTCTTGTAGATTCTGGCTATTGGTTATCTTTCAGATGTATAGATTGTGAAGATTTTCTTTCACTCTGTGGGTCATATGTTTAGTCTGCTGACTGTTGCTTTGCTCTGCAGAAACTCTTTAGTTTAACGAAGTCTCACCTATTTATTTTGCTTTCGTTGCATTTGCTTTTGGGTTCTTGGTCACGAAGTTTTCGCCTAAGCCAATGTCTAGAAGGGATTTTCCAATGTCGTCTTCTAGAATGTTTATAGTTTCAGGTCTTAGATTTAAGTCCTTGATTCATCTTGGATTGATTTTGTATAAGGTGAGATATGGGGATCCAGTTTTATTCTCCTACATTCGGCTTGCCAATTATTTCAGCACCATGTGTTGAATAAGGTGTCCTTTACCCATTTTATGTTTTGTTTGCTTTGTCAAAGATAAGTTGCCTGTAAGTATTTAGGTTTATTTCTGGGATCTGTATTCTGTTCCATTGGTCTATGTGCCTATTTTACACCAGTACCACGCTATTTGGTGACTATGGACTTAGAGAATTGTTTGAAGTCAGGTGATGTGACACTACCAGATTTGTTCTTTTTGCTTAGTCTTGCTTTGAGTATGTTGGCTCTTGTTTGGTTCCATATGAATTTTAGAATTGTTTTTTCTAGTTCTGTGAAGAATGATGGTGGCATTTTAATGGGCATGGCATTGAATTTGTAGATTGCTTTTGTCAGTGTGGTCATTTTCACAATAATTCTATTCATCCATGAGCAAGGGGTGCATTTTCATTTTATGCATCATCTATGATTTCTTTCAGCAGTG
>NW_016814241.1:0-2207 GCF_001698545.2 Rhinopithecus bieti
CGTCAAAAAAAAATAAAAAAATAATAAAAATAAAAATACTATACTATACTAGGGAGGCTGAGGTAGAAGGACTGCTTGAGCCCTAGAGTTCTAGTCCAGCCTGGGCATCGTAGTGAGATCCCATCTCTGAAAACAAACAAACAAACAAAAAAACAACGAATACTAAATAAAATGGAAGCATTGGGCCAGGTGCAGTGGCTCACTCCTGTGATCCCAGGACTTTGGAAGGCTGATGCAGGCTGATCACCTGAGGTCAGGAGTTCAAGATCAACCTGGCCAACATGGGAAAACCCTGTCTCTACTAAAAATACAAAAATTAGCTGGGCGTGGTGGCAGGTGCCTGTAACCCCAGCTACTCAGGAAGCTGAGGCAGGGAGAATCACTTGATCCCAGGAGATGGAGGTTGCAGTGAGCCAGCATCACGCCTCAGCGACAAGGCAAGACTCCATCCAAAAACAATAAAATAATTAAAATGGAGGCACTGTATTTTGGTTGACTAAGGGAAGCCTGTGTATTCATGGTCTTGCTATTTGAAATAATGGGAAATGAATATCATAAAATTAACTGGGAGTCCCTACTGTGGGAAAAAGCCTACACATCTGTTACTCCTGTCTTTTCCTTTCCTGGAGGTGAGGTAAATTACTTTTTCTGTTATATTTCCTTCTACTCACAAAAGTTGTGCTAAAAAGATCTTATAATAGCCCAAGACATCCTAATGAAAGAATGTGATTGAGATGGTGGGAATGCATGTGTCAATAGTATAGTCTGTCTCAGTAGGGTGTCATTAGCAGCAGAAATGGAAGGCAAATTAAAACTAGGTCCTTTATCCTTTTCAGACCCTGCAACCCCTTTAGCATGCTGCTTCTATATATTTCCTACTCTGAAAAGAAATTAAATGGAAATTGCCTACTCAAAGCCGTTTTAAAAAGTCCTAAGTGTCACCTGGATGCTTCTTTGAGGACTGCCTACATCCTCCTCTGTGAGCCTGCCTTCCTCTCTTTCCTAAGAACGCTCTGCATATCAGTGAAATAAGTGCCTCTTTCTGTTCTGTCTATAGTTAGCCACCAATTAATAAGATGAGCAGAAATGCTCCCATGCTGAGCACTGTGCTAGGGGCAGGGAAGAAGCTGACACTACTTCATAAGGCAAGCTATGTAAGCGCCCTTTTATCTCCTAGGAGAGGCCTTCAATAGGTTCGGTCTACCCCCTGGAGCCTGTAGCTATTTCGGGCTACTCATTAAAGTCAATGTAAGATATTGCTAAAGCCTTTGAATTCTTTAAGTGAATTGCCTCCACTTGAAGTCAGCTAAAATAGTTCACTTTCGCTCCCCAGGACTGCCCCCAAGTTACATGAACTCCCCTCTAGACTCACACCCCAGCAAAAATACTGATGTCCCCAGCAAGACTAGCTTCCTGTCAAAGATCCAGGACCTTCTGTGAATACACGTGTAACTGCAAAAATGGAAGCAAAGGATGAACCCAAGTTAAAGCCAAGCACAAGAACATTATGTAAGAAATCAGGACTTTTGGGAAAGGCAGAGATTTTCTTTTCTCTTCAAATAATAAATTACATTTAAAAATTAATGAGAGTATAGGCCGGGTGCGGTGGCTTATGCTTGTAATCCCAGCACTTTGGGAGGCTGGGGCGGGTGGATCACCTGAGGTCAGGAGTTTGAGACCAGCCTGGCCCCATCTCAACTAAAAATACAAACATTAGCTGGGCATGGTGGCACACGCCTGTAATCCCAGCTACTTGGGAGGCTGAGGCAGGAGAATCATGTGAACCCGGGATGCAGAGGTTGCAGTGAGCTGAGATAGCACCATTGCATTCCAGCCTGGACAACAGAGTGAGACTCCGTCTCAAATTAAAAACAAAAAAAATCCCAGCACTTTGAGAGGCCGAGGCGGGTGGATCATGAGGTCAGGAGATCAAGACCATCCTGGCCAACATGGTGAAACCCCATCTCTACTAAAAATAGAAAAATTAGCTGGGCATGGTTGTGCGCGCCTATAGTCCTAGCTACTTAGGAGGCTGAGGCAGGAGAATTGGTTGAACCAGGGAGGCGGAGGTTGCAGTGAGCCAAGATCATGCCATTGCACTCCAGCCTGGGCAACAGAGCAAGACTCTGTCTAAAAAACAAACAAGCAAACAAAAACCCATAATTTTTTTTTTTTTTTTTTTTTTTTTTTTTTTTTTTTTTTTTTTT
>NW_016814241.1:5995-7538 GCF_001698545.2 Rhinopithecus bieti
AAAAAAAAAAAATTCTTTTGCTGTTAAGTATCTTGGTCTATTTCCCTTGGCTCCATAGCTTGTACTAATTAAAATGATTTCAACAGAAGATCCTAGGGTGCAGCTTTATTTTCTTCCCTCCCTTTCTCTCTCTTTCTTTCTTTCTTTTTGCCATCTGTGTTGGCTCTCATGTTCTTTGCTTAAATAATTAATAATCATTACTATCTGCTCGGCAGCATGTGAGAGAAGAGTGTGTAATCTTGGAGCCCAGGATATTAACGCTATGCCTGTCCCCTCTGCATAAGCTTTCATGTGAGGCCCTTCATTAGCTGACACCAGGGGATGGATCTGCTGCCCTCAATCTTTAATGTTTATTATCTATAAAAAAGAGTCCCCTCTGATTCACCAGCTGGGGCAGATACTGCTGACGGACGGGAATTAATTTCCCAAAAGAACAGTAATGAAGAAAGTGAGGTGGAAGTGAGCCACAAAGTTCATTTAGATAGAGCAGTCTCTGCTGGACTGGTTGCAAAATCTAAGTGTCTGTCACACTGCAGCAAGCTAGACCTCAGTGTTACAAATAGCAAAGGATTTCAGAAAAAAAAAACAAACAAACCTAGATGAACGTATGAATGAGATATATAAACAGGAGAGTTTATAGTCTAGGGTCAGTTTATTTATTTATTTATTTATTTATTTATTTATTTATAGAGGGGGATCTTGCTCTTGTTGCCCAGGCTGGAGTGCAATGGCGCAATCTCGACTCACCGCAACCTCTGCCTCCCAGGTTCAAGCGATTCTCCTGCCTCAGCCTCCCGAGTAGCTGGGACTACAGATGCATGCCACCATGTCTGGCTAATTTTTCTATTTTTAGTAGAAACGGGGTTTCACCATGTTAGTCAGGCTGGTCTCGAACTCCTGATCTTGTGATCCACCTGCCTTGGCCTCCCAAAGTGCTAGGATTACAGGCATGAGCCACAGTGCCCGGCCGGTGTGTTTATTTTTTTATTATTTTAATTTTATTTTTTTGAGATGGAGTCTCAAAATATTTTATTATTTTATCTTTATCTTTTTGAGATGGAGTCTCAGTCTGTTGCCCAGGCTGGAGTGCAGTGGCATGATCTTGGCTCATGCAAACACTGCCTCCCAGGTTCAAGCGGTTCTCCTGCTTCAGCCTCCCAATTAACTGGGATTATAGGTGTGCACCACCACACCTGGCTAATTTCTGTATTTTTAGTAGAGACAGGGTTTTGCCATGTTGGCCAGGCTGGTCTCGAACTGGGGTAAGTTTAAAAATTGCTACTGTTGGCCAGGCACCATGGCTCACGCCTGTAATCCCAGCACTTTGGGAGGCTGAGTCGGGTGGATTGCCTGAGCTCAGGAGTTCGAGACCAGCCTGGGCAACATGGCAAAACCCCGTCTCTACTAAAATACAAAAAGTTAGCCAGGTGTGGTAACGCATGCCTGTAGTCCCACCTACTGAAAAGACTGAAGCAGGAGAATTGCTTGAACCCAGGAGGCTGAGGTTACAGTGAGGCAAGACCGTGCCTCTTCACTCCAGCCT
>NW_016814242.1:0-36615 GCF_001698545.2 Rhinopithecus bieti
TTACCAGGTGAAATTAATTATACTGTGGCAGAATAATCTACTGTTATAACATCAGCCCTCTTGCATGGGAAAGCTTTTATACAACCAGAAAACATGCATTGAAAATGATAATTGAATGAAATTTCTCTGTAAATGTTTAAACGGCCCATCAGGTAGCAAAATGTACCTGAAGCTTTGATTGTTTTCCCAGGAATATAGGTCTGATCAACTAAACCTTAGTCATAAACTACTCCATTTAGAAGTCACCACACCAATATATATTTAATTTAAATTATTTTATTTTCCATGATTAATCAGAGAATGTAGACCTTTAAAAACAAAAACTTTAAGAATTCAGGAAGAACAAGGCAGCTGTCCTGGTTCTGCCTGAGTCCATGCTTAATTAACATTGGACTTATGTCTTCTTGAATACCAGATATTTCTCCAATTTAGGTGCATAGCACTGATGACTGATGGTTTATCATAGGTAATTTAACTTAGATCATGGAGTTCATTTAAATCGTATATCTAAACAATTTCGGTATCGGCTGATTTAGCATAAAAATCTGGCAAAGTGTTTTCTTGGTATTCAATTAATTTTGTTCTACTTGGGTTAGCAGTTTTATAAACCAGTCAGTCTTCTCATTGAAGTTCTAGGAATTCTTACCCAGTTCAAATGATATGATTTTAAAGTTATCAGAAACCTGTGCTTTTCAGGGTCCTTTCCATCCTTTCATGAACCTGCTAAAAGACACCATATTCCAGGATTTTGTGTGCTTGTGAAGTTTTCAGAAACTGAATCAGCATTAAGCAATTAACTGTGGAATTGACTTTAAGTAGTCACAGTTAAAGACACAATTGATAAGGAAATTTGGTTATTTCTGTGGTTTACAATAACTTAATAACCATAATTATGATTGATAGCATATACTTGGACGTATTAAAATTTTAGAAATCCCATATAATTTTGGAACATATATTAATATCATTCACTAAAGTATAACCTGAAGAGGGTTAAATGTTTTTTATTTTGACAGTGTTTCCCATGTAACTTAACATGTTGAATAATCCTGTTTACCTCTCTTTTGAATGCTTCGGGGACCCTCTATAGCATCTCAAAGTTAGACGTCAGAAAACACAATTTTGAAGCTGAAATTTGATTTTGGGAAGCCTATCAAACATGTTAAAGGTTTAAAAAACTTGATATTATGAAATAAAGTTCCAGGTTACTATAAGTCATTCACTTAGCCAAAATGAAGCCTCAAAATTTTAGAAAGGCAAAACATTTACTCATTGATAGAAGACAGTTTTCCAAACAGTCTGTTTCTTATCTTCCCCTTCGTTTTTTGGTATTCAAAAGGCAAACAAAAATATTTCATTATCCTTTAATACTACTTGAAACTCTTGTTTAAGAGAGAAGAGAAAGCCAAATTTTACTCTTGCAGTAGTGTACTTTTTCTTTTTTTAGACGGAGTCTCACTCTGTTGCCCAGGCTAGAGTGCAGTGGTGTGATCTCAGCTCACTGCAACCTCTGCCTCCTGGGCTCAAGCGATTCTCCTGCCTCATCAGCCTCCTGAGTAGGTGGGACTATAGGCATGCACACCACACTTGGCTAATTTTTGTATTTAGTAGAGATGGGGTTTCTCCATGTTGGCCAGGCTAGTCTTGAACTACTGACCTCAGGTGATCTGCCTGCCTCAGCCTCCCAAAGTGCTGAGATTACAGGCATGAGCCACTGTGCCCCGCCATTAGTGTACTATTAATGTTAACCCCAATCTTTAATAAAACCTTATAGACAAATTTATCAATCTTAATCAGTTTGACCATAAGGTGAGATTTTCATAAACCTTCAATAACTCTTGACAAATTTTTGTTAAAGAGCATATCAATGCTCTAAGAAAACCCTGGTGTGCTTTCATTCCAATGTTCAATTTACAGAAAAAACTGCGTAGTACCCCTTTAAATTTAGCCAATATGTTTATACACAGAATCTTTTACAATTCATTTCTCGCAAATCTTTCACAACTTGTTCAAACCTTTAGCTTTATCCTATCTCATTTAAAACAATTCTTTTTTTTTTTTTTTTTTTTTTTTGAGACAGAGTCTCACTCTGTCGCCCAGGCTGGAGTGCAGTGGCTGGATCTCAGCTCACTGCAAGCTCCGCCTCCTGGGTTTACGCCATTCTCCTGCCTCAGCCTCCCGAGTAGCTGGGACTACAGGCGCCGCCACCTCGCCCGGCTAGTTTTTTTGTTTCACTGTGTTAGCCAGGATGGTCTCCATCTCCTGACCTTGTGATCCGCCCGTCTCGGCCTCACAAAGTGCTGGGATTACAGGCTTGAGCCACCGCGCCCGGCCTAAAACAATTCTTTAACCCTCTAAACTAGGCAAAAATTTACATTCCCATGCCTTCTTATAATCTTTTACTGAAAACACATTTTATTTTCCTTACATAGCTTGCATGTTTTTCAGCAGTTTTAATTACCTGTTACAATGTTAAATCTTAGCAGTTTTTATTTTTGATGAAAAACTTGCTAAGTAAGTGATTTTAATTATGTACTAGGTTTGGAGTCTAGGACACCAGACAGAAGTACAGATAAGGTCTGTCGCTTTCTGGAATAGCTAGGGGCATGGCTAACTCCCAATGTCCTCAGGCCTTACCTAGCTGTAGGACAGGAGAGTTGAACAATTTTCAAAAGTCAAAGAAGCAGTTTATGACCTTAAAGCATTTAGCAAACCTAGTATCTGACCTGCCTAATTTAGACTAAATGTCGTTAGTGATTTAAGTGCTTGTTTTTCTTTAAGCCAATTAATTAGAGCTCTTTTATATAAACATCACACAAAAAATACATATATAACTATACACAGAAGAAGATCCAGTAGTTGTAAGATTTTTTCATTTGGCAGTTTTTAAGTGTCTTAATTGGATTACTGACTTTAGGATGGAGCCCTTCAAGGAATAGGGCCAGGAAAGCATTCAGTTTCTAGGACCTAATAAGCAAACACAGCTGGAAGTAAAAAACAGATCTGCAAAATTAAGCGTCCCACTTTTATATCACATCCTGGATCCCCCCAAAGAGGGAAATGCTATGGGAGAAGACATTGCAATGCTTTTACTGTGCATTTCATTTCATGGCAACCTAAAGCCAATGAGCCCATTTTACAATCAGCATATACCCCACAGGAGTCTTATCTCTCAGTTTGGGGTGGGGATATCTCCATCCTTCTAGGTGGCCAAGAGCATGCTTCTCTGATCCAAGGGTACAAAGAGCCGAGTATTCCCCATAAATGCCATTAGCCATCCCTGAAGTATATTTCCTACCTAATTATTACACACCAAACCTCTCTCATAATGCAAAGTAATTTCTGATACCCCTAAAACTCAAAACTGTCAAATAACAAAATGTGAAACAGAACAGAGCCTTAGATTTTGAGAGGAATCTATCCACTTTCAATTCCTAGGGTTCCATGAGGAAAACAGAGGTTTTTTACCAAAATGGGGTCTATGGCAACTCCTCTGTTTTTCTTAAGGAGTCCCAGGCTATTGGAAGTTACCTTAGGTCCTCTTATATGCGCATTAAGAATGACAAGAAGACAAAATGGAGAAAATAATTAAGTCAACTGAGAAGAAATGAAAACCCGTTTTCTTCAGAAAATAAGATCCAAGAGAAGAAAACCATAAAGGCCTTTTAAATATACATATAGCTTGGATATCAACTTTTAATTAAGCTGACTTTTAACCATAGCGCTCTCTAAAAAAAAATGTCCTTTTAAATTTCTTATTACCCTACTTTAGCCAGGCCAAATGGCCAATATTTCTGGCTTTTAAACTTTACCAAAAGTAACCTCACAAGTGAAACCAACAAGCCTCAACTATGCTTATGACTTAACCGCAAGTGTATAAGGTATTTTCAAAGAGGCAGTAAGCAGTTTTTCTAACATTTAGAATCTTCAAAAGTAGCTCAGAGAAAGGAAAATTTAAGAGAAAGGAAAATTTAAGGGAAGCTAGAAGTTTTTCATGGAGAGGAAGAGAATCAACAAATTGTAAAAGTCACACAGCTGTCAAACCAGAAAGCACTCGCTCCCTAAGCCAGGATTGAACCCAGGGCCGCCACTGTAAAATGGCAAAGCCTTAGTTGCTGAGCTGCGGCATTGGGCAGCTTCCATTGCTCTTTCCAGAAGAGTCCGGAGCAGTCAATTTTGAGCTTGCACTACTTTTAACTAAAGATAATTTTTAGAGCTAACTGTGACATGAACCCCCAAATTCCTGTTCCCTAGATGGCAGAGACCAAGAGAAAGTACTGCCACGTGGTTACAAGGTCAAGGTCCCAAGGACATACACCGAGATGAAAACTCATTCAGTTCTTTGTTCATTTCAGGGACCTGCAGCAAAGTTTGTTACTGACCAGCTTGCTGTGCCATATTGAATAGCGAGCTTATGGGGTCCTAAGTCTGTGTTCTATCCTAAGGTACTCCTCTTTATGACAGAACCATACAGAATGACACTCAAACCACACAAGATTCGCTACAACTTAAGACTAGCCTCAGAATCCTTTTTTGCATTAATCAAAACTTTACAGAGGAGAGAAACTGATTTTTACCATTCATTCAGCTAATTTGCACAGAGAGAGAGGCCACAGTCTGGTAAGAAATTCTTACCCTTTTTCTAGCATGTCAGGTTTCTGGGTTTCCCCTCCCTGAGCGGTCCTAGTGACTCAGCTCACTGTATCATTGCTCTGGAGGCCAAGCCATAACACAAAATACTTTATTTGTTTCACAGAACCACAGGCAAAAGCCTGTCAATTTTGTAAGATGCTGTCCAAAGGGTTGCATGGGGTAACCAAATTAACATTTTCCGTTTTGGCCATTGCAAAATATGTGTGACAAAACATGACATTAGCCACTCTGCTTAGCACCCAATATCGAACTCGTGAAGCTCAAACTTGCCCTTGGTTTGGCCCTGTCATCTTTAATCCAACCTCCAACCAGGAGTTTCATCATGTGGTCTCTGAGCAAGGTGGTTGTCCTGAGTAACAGAAAAGATAGGCATAGGAAAGGAGAGAAAGAAAGAAAAGCATTGCCTGTGGCAGGGTGGGGAAGGCAAGGAGCTCGGGGAGGCCAGAGAAAGACCCACCCATTGCAGCGACACTGAATCAAAAGTTCAGGCAGCCACTTCTTGGTCATGAAGGGATCTTTTCCGGCAGTCCCATCATCTCTCAAGTTTTCCTCTGTGGGGAGAAAAAGTTCCCCGTGTTCCTTTGTCCTGTACATGCCTAATCTTGTCATCCACAGCTATCAGCAAAGAGTACAATGCAGATTAATCCAAAGAGAATAGCAGTAAACATCCCATAGTGCCAAATCAATTTTTAACCAAGAGGGACTTTCCTGAGGGGAGGACCTCTAACACAATCCCATTCTTTACCCAAGTAAAATCTACCCATTGCTTACCGAAAGCCAGTCAATTGGTGCTGCGGTCTATTTCCTTTGGATTGGGATAGTAACTAAGCTGAAAGGTTAGCAGATTTAAGTTTTTTTAAACTAATTGCCACTTAAGCTTTTAATTTGCCTTTTGTGAAGTTTTAAATAAAATATTAAAATTTTATAGAAGCTTCTGCGTATCAGTAGGCATCCCTGGATGAGACTAATTTGGGAGTCCTCATTTTTAAATGCACTTCAGTGCAGTTTTGTTCATTTGGAACATTCCACTCTAAGTTATCTTTAGTAAGATTTCACCATTTCTAAGACTTCACTGTTTCTGGGGCCTAACACTTATGCATGTGTAAGCCAGGATGAACTCAGTTCTTCAGAAATTAAGGATCCCATTTTTACCTAAGATATTGGCTTTGCGCTCAGGTCTCCTTGATCAACTTAGCCAATCCTTTTTTTTTTCTACCAAGAAAAATGAGACAAAGTGATAGAACATAAAAATCCCTGTGAATTTTCAAAAGCCAAATTTTACACCCCCTGCAATATTACCATTTATTACCAGTTTCTTTCTGACCCAGTCAGACATAAGAGGCCTCTAACTGGATCCAAGCCAGTCAGATCCGATCCTGGATCCAGTCCAGTTTCTGTGGCAACTTCCAAGCCCAGTTTGGATCAAAATTTGCTCAAACTCAGAGAGCTCTGTGGGTACCTCACTTTGGTCACTCAGCACTCCTGGAGGGTCATTAGAAGCTCTACTTCTGATCCCACTTCTGACACCATCTAATAAAAGAAAAACTTCAGCTGAATTAAATGTAAAGGAATTTAATTAAGCAATGAGTGATTTGCGAGTCAGGCAGCCTTCTGAGCAAGCCAGCACAGCCACGTGGTAGAAGATTTATGGACAGAAAAAGGAAAGCAACTGTACAGAAAACAGAAGTGAGGTACAGAAACAGCTGGATTGGTTACAGCTCAGCATTTGCCTTATTTGAACACAGTTTGAATGGTTGGCTACATTTAATTGGCCAAAATTCAGTGATTGGCGCAAGTGTGGGCTACAGTCTGTTTACACCTCCACTTGTTATAGTTCAGGATGTACAGAAAAACCTTTAGACCAAACTTAAAATATGTAAGGAGGCAGCTTTAAGCTAAACTTGATGTAACAGATGTTAGGTACCTTTTCACGTGCTCATAGGCCATTTGTATACCCCTTTTGGAAAAAATGTCTACTCAAGTCTTTTGCCCATTTTTTATACAAAGCAACTCATTTAAACGTTTATTATTTTTTATTTATTTGAGCTTCCAGTTAAGACTTGAAGAAACATTTCCACTGATGTAAAAAGGGAGAAGAAACACATTTAAATATGACTAATCTATTCCATCTCCCATTTTACACGCCAGGGCCCCTCAGCTGGGCTCAGAAGTCAGCTCTGAGAGCTCTGCATCAACGTATCCACACATGCCCCTTCATGAGATAAACTCTCAAGCATCACGTTGCTTTTCAATCATCAGAGCTAATTTTTTTCCACAGTTGTGATACAGCATTTTGCCAGCCAAATCACAGTGTTTGGCAATGTGTCAATAGATTGCAGTTTCAGACCCCTTTCCTGGAGACAAAGGGATCTGGGAAAAAGGTAGTTCTAATCCAGGAGCCCCTCGCTGCTTTGTGAACTACAGATGCAATGTCCAAGCTTAAGAAGGAAAGGAGTGAAAGCAAACGTGGTCTAAACCCCTTGTCTCAAGATTGGTTCTAGCCAGATAGCATCTCTGACAGCAAGGTGTCCCTAAACCTCACTTCTTACTAATAAAAAGAATCCAAGTGTTGGACTGAAGGGATTTAAGAAAAACTTCAATTGAAAATAAGAAAGTTACTGTGTTTATTGCATTTGACCTGTCACCTGCCTTCCATAAGCTCCTCTCCTGTGTCTCATGCTAACATACCCAGTTACTGAGTCAAACCGGTTCAGTTTGATTTCTTGGTCAATGGCACCAGAATCATTGTTAGGACTGAATGACACCTGTCTTTGAGATTCAACAAGGAACAGAAAAAGAATGCAATCCTACTTTTTTTCTTTTGGCAGGGGTGGAGGGTGGGCACGATCTCGCTCTGTTGCCAGGCTGGACTGCAGTGGTACAATCTTGGCTCACTGTAAACTCTGCCTCCCAGATTCAAGTGATTTCTCCTGCCTTAGCCTCCCAAGTAGCTGGGACTACGGGCATGCACCACCACACCCAGCTAATGGTCTCTATCTCTTGATCTTGTGATCCACCCGCCTCGGCCTCCCAAAGTGCTGGATTACGGGCATGAGCCACTGCACCCAACCACAATCCTACTTTTAGGTCTCTACCTTGGCCTGAGTTCTTCTCTCCTGGCCCAGAGGCAGCCACTTTCTAGGGAACAGGACAGCCTCCCGAGAGATCTGCTCTGCCCAGCTTATACCAAATCACAATTTTTGGTTTCTCAGGTCCTTGGGTATCAGCTAAGTTTCCAAATGTGTTTCAAGTTTGATCTAGTTTGACTGCAAGTTGTTCATTCTCAGTTATTAATAATCATAAGGTACAGGGTTGGCATAGATTATTAGAATTCATAGATGTACTTTATCCTATATGGCCAAGGTTGTAAATCCTTCCTTTGATGAGGTTTTCTATATTAATTTCATAAGGCTGCCATAACAAAGTACCACATATGGAGTGGCTTAAACAACAGTAATTATGCCATAATTCTGGAGGCTGAAAGTCTGAGATCAAGATGTTGCCAGGCAGGGCCATGCTCCCTCCAAAGGTGCCAGGGAAGGATCAGTTTCAGGCCTCTTTCCTCCATTCAATAGGAGGCCTCTGGAAGCATTAACTTCAGTCTTCACATGACATTCTCCCTGTGTACATGCCTATCTTTGCGTCTAAATTAGAAATCCCCTAAGACACCAATCATGTTGATTTAGGGCTTATCTGGATCATCTTATATTTTTGATTACCTCTGTAAAGACCCTCTCTCCAAATTAGGTCACATTCTGAGGTACTGGGTGTTAGGACTCCAACATAATCCTTGGGGTGGGGAAGGAATGCAATTCAACCCATAAAACAAGCAGAATCTTGGTTTGGACTCAAAGGGGTCAAATCAAGGCTTAGTATGAACCTGTCTAGAACTCAACTCCTCCCTACAAAACAAAGGGCTAGGACAAGGTGATCTTAAGACTGTCTTCCAGGCCAGGCGCAGTGGCTCACACCTGTAATCCCAGCTATTTGGGAGGCCAAGGTGGGTGGATCACAAAGTCAGGAGTTCAACACCTGCCTGACCAACATGGTGAAACCCCATCTCTACTAAAAACACAAAAAATTAGCCGGGTGTGGTGGTACACACCTGTAGTCCCAGCTACTCAGGAGGCTGAGGCAGGAGTATTGCTTGAACCCAGGAGGTGGAGGTTGCAGTGAGCCAAGATCACACCACTGCACTCCAGCCTGGGTGACAGAGTGAGACTCTGTCCAAAAAAAAAGACTGTCTTCCAGCTCTAAAATCTCCTAGTCTTAACATTTCTTTTCCCTGTCATGAAAACTCATCAATTTGATGTCCATTACCCATAGGCTCAGCTCTCTACTAAGGATTCTCTCAATAATGGGTTAAATGTTTGAAAACCATGGCAACCAGTGGCATGACATTTGCCCTACAGGTCCCAAGGCAAGGCTCATAGGCACTGAAGGGGCAGGGGGCCCTCAGAGGAGGAGTATGTTTTGAAGACAGACAGGACTTACCAGGACCCGTCAAGCCCCTCCTCCACCACCACAGGCCTCTGTGTGTCCCTCTATGCTATTTACAGCTTCCGATCCCCAAAGACATCACATATGCCAGCCTTCTCAGCCTCAGCCTCAGCTCACTGTCTCCTCTTTATCTCGCCAGGAGAGCCACTCATGCAGAACTACAAATGTTGTCCTCCATGATAAAATTATCCTGTGAGGGCTGGGGAATCCACCCCACGCAGCGGGCAACCCTCAATTGACAATGCAGCTCCCAAAAAACACTCAGCAGCCAAGCTCTGAACAGCGATTAGCGCAAGTGTCTGTTTTGCTTACGCTTCTTCACATAGACATTTTCAGGCTGGGTAAGTGAGATGGACACCTAGCCTCATGCCCCTCCGCAGGCATCATCTGCTGTGCGAGAGACCAGTGGGAAACACTGCCATGCCCTCTCCCACTGCTGGGAGTGCATTTTCCATTTTCTTTTTCCTTGTCTTTCCCCAGCTCCTGCTCATTGTAGGAAGATTTAAAACGATAGAAATGTGTAAAGAAGGCATGAAAAAAAATCAGCCACTCTTACTATACAGAGGTAATTATTGTGACATCTTGGCATTTTTGCTTCCAGAATTTTTCTAAACCACTGTGTAACACAGCTGAGATCATATTGAATATATTATTTTGAGTCCCACTTTTTTTTCTTTTTTTTTTTGCATTTGATATTCTCACAGCACTTTGCCAAGGCTGGTTGTTAATCAACCTTCTAATATAATTTATTTGGGAGACTGGCAACACTACTGATGATGCAGAAGCCCCACTCAGGGTTGTTCTCCACATTGACTCTGGAATTTCTTCAGGCCCAAGAGGGGTCTTCTTTACCCTTACAACATTTGTCTCAAGTTGCAAAACTCCCTGCCTGGCCACTGCTTAAAGGAAAATTGGCCAAGGCACTTCTTGGCACTACAGTGAGAGAAGTGGAAATCTGAGAATCCGGTCCAGGACCAACATCCTCCAAGGGACATTTCCAGCATTCTCTCAGCACCTTGGCTACCAGGAGAGGAGCATGAATTGGAGAGAAGTGGCTCAGTCTTGTCCTGAGTGTCCTGTGGGGTCTAATGGGGACAGACCCCAGGTGGGCAGTGCCCAGCCTAGGAGGAGCCTGCATTCACACAAACTCCCATATCTCAGATACTGTCCACACTACTGCATTTAATCCTCAGCAACTCTGCTATGTACCAATTCATCAGTCCCATTTTAAAGACAAATTAACTGAGGCTTAAAGATTTTAGCAACTTGCCTAAGATAATAATTTCAGTAAAGGCCAAGCTGAGATTCTAATCCAACCCCAAAAGTTTTTAGATCGCACCCAAGCTGCCTCTCAAGGTCCTAAGAAGCCTCCCTTTCTCAAGGTAACTAAGTTGACGTTTGTTCATTTTGGCAAGCTCATCTCAAAAAATAAGGAAACCAGGGTGGGCTGGTGTGGATGATGGGGAGTGATGGGGAGTGACAGGAAGAACTGCATGCAGGACTGAGGTAGCTGATGCCCCACAGTTTCCGCATGCTGACAACTGACACTCTCAGCTGAGTCTCTGCCCTACTGTAGTCCTTAATTTCCCTGTACTGTAAAGAACTGCCTCATCCAGGGTGGGCTTCCTCCCCAGAGGCAGCAGGCATACAATTACCCATCCATGTTGGGGATATAAATGATCTGCCCCCTAGCCTGAAAGCACAGAGATTCTGAGGGGTCATCCGGAGCTAACCATCGGATCAGCCAAGGGCTCTGTTGCAACAGCCTGTATTGCAAGGTCTACCCAGTTCCTCCCTCTATCCAGCGCTTCTGTCTTCTTCCCTCCTACATGCTGATCCCACTGGCACTCCCCAATAAGCCTGCTGCACATAAACCTCCTTCTCAGAGTTTGTTTCTCAGGGAACTTGACTTAAGACCATTAGTCATTTACACAGGGTGAAAGGAGGGTATGGCAATTCACATCTTCCCTCAAAGACTTCTGCACATCAGTGCACTCCCCTTGCACTAACGGCACTGAGGGAAGAGGGTTGTATTTGAAGAAGAGGAGGGACCAGGGAGCACTCCCAGAACAGGCCTCAATGGGGTGGCAGAGTAGGGGCCTCTAGGCAGCCAGAGGGTGCAGTGTGAGCATGGAGCTCCTGGAGGTGTTCCCACCAAAGAGGGACAGGAAAGAAGGGACCCAGGAGGTAAGAAATAGACTAAACCAGGGGTTCTCAATCCTGACTGCACATTAGATTCACCTGAGCATCTTTGAAACATATTGCCAGAAGCACACTGGCTTCACCCCTAAGATTCTGATTTGACTGATCTGGGGTAGGTCCCAGGCATAAGCATTTTAAAAAACTCTTTCCAGGTGATTCCACTATGGAGCCAGGCCTGAGGATCACGTGGCTAACAAAGATGGGCAGGCAGAGAAAGCTAATATCTTCCCTAGAATCGATCCCCTCTGGTGCTCAGGTCCTGACTTAACACTGAGGCCCACAGCCTGGGCCCCAGAGCCCATGCTCACAGAGGGGGGCCCTGGCTCCTGAGCGTTTGAAGGCCAGATGACCCCTTGACAGTGTATGTAGAGAGGGTTGCCCTTTCTAAATAGTGAGCCAGCCACAACCAGGACAAGCCCGTGGAGCCTCAAGACAGGATCCCTGGGAAGCTTAAACCTGTGGATTCTCTGGGCCCAACCTCAATTTACTAAATCAGAATTTCTAGGGAGAGACCCGGGAATGTGCACTGTTTAACAAACTCCCCAAGTGAACCTTATGCATGGAAGTTTGAAACCGCTGAGTGCTCCCTGCCAGGGCCTTTCTCAGATACACCACGTCACTTATATGAAAACTTTGCTTCTCATGTAGCCAAGGAGCCCTCGCTGCTCCTAAGTTTTCCGAGGCACTCAAGTAGAGGTCATTGAAAATTCCCGGATGGGTAAATCAGCTGTTGATGAGGATCTGGGAAGATTACAAGAATTCTCTTCAGTAAATTCTTTCTGGTGAGTTTTTTCCTTTTAGCAGGTATGGTAAACATTGGTTGTGAATTGTTCCAAACATATTTTTTCTCATTGTGCAATTGAATTGGCAGTTTTGCATAATAAAAAGTTAACATAATGAGCCAAACAAGAAATGAATAAAGCTTGATTGTTCAGTTCAGAGGCAATGCTTGCACTGAGCCCTCGGTCCTTATCCTTATGTGTGGCCCATTGTCTAATGATCGTCCTCTCAAAATGTAAGTATGACTCTAAAAAGGATAAAAATTGATATTAATAGACTTGTACAGACCTCCGCAGTAGCATCGTCTTATCGAGGAAGCACAAATGTTTCTTTGACCACTCATCTTGGCTCTTTGTAATCATAACTGAGCTTGATTGAAGCCTGACCTTTACGAGGCATCTCTGTATATTTCTCATACACAGTGGTACTTGGCAGTTTTAACTTCCTCATTTAATTACTTTGTGATGGTGCTGGCATCCATGGTAATGAAATTATTTTCATTATATTTCATAGATAATGTGTCAGTGGGCAGTTAGCAACCCCGTACAGAGCCCCACGTGGTTTCTCGCTGGTTCAGACCCATGGCTTCTTCCTTCTTCCCTCTCTGGAGTCCCAACCTACCTTCCTCTTTTCTTCAGGGGATTCATCTATCTACCTTGTTAGAGTTCCTTTTGTCACTCCCAAAACTGGCTATCAATGGAGACAGTCTCCTCAGGACATCTCTTTCTTTCTGTCCCCCAATATGAGCACAGGCATCCTTTAAATTAGTTTTCTTGCCCATCACCATAGGGAACAGATGGAGGAGCCAAGGAGTCCACAGAAAAAGCTGCACTTGTCCAAGCTGGTTCTCCAAGGTCATTTTGTTAGATGGTACCTGGAGGTCTCTCCCATAGGGATGGAAAGCCTTTTTTCAGGTGACTGACTCCAAAATGAGACTGTCACACCGTAGTCCCCATGGATTGGGGTTGGCACAGCCACTTTCCTCTGCTAGAACCTGCTTGCTAATCCTTTGTACCAATCCTTTGTGCCTGCCTTTTCTTCCCCAAGATCCACTCACCCCTACATAGGGCACTTTGGCTTTTCTAAGTAAATGAAACGTGTCCCCACCTGTTTATCAAACGTCCCTCCTCTGTCTGCAAGCTGTTCTGCACCAACTCTGAACATTTCTGATCTGTACCTGTCCCCATGCCACCCCATTCCTTTTAGGAAGAAGGAAGGGTTTTTTATGAGGTCCTTGAGTTAGCTAGATAACGATAACAGGTAGCTTATTCCAGCTCCCTTACACCACCCACATGCATTGGTTGACCTAAGCCCTCTTACCTCAAATTCCTGAGAATTTATCAGGAGATACAATCAAAGAAGGGTGTAGCCAGAACAATTCATATCCTGACCTTTTCTTCCTACCTTTGGGTTTCTAGTCCCAAGACAGAATCTAGTTCTTGTTCTGGTCCATGAGTCTTCTCAGGCTGCAGTGACAGTGACCACCCTTAGGTTGTGCTTCCATGGATCGGGTGACCACCAAAGGAGCTCACCCTGAGAGGTGCCAAGATGCAGAAAGGGGCAGAGCCAGCGCCTGCTCAACCCTGCCCGATGCAAGGCTTCCTGCTTCTCCAGCATGGGCAGGAACTTGGGTTCCTCAAGGCCTCCTCCACCATGGCCACCACATGAGAAGGAAGGAAGAGAGGTTCATTTCCTTTCAGTCTGCCCATTGCTAAGGTTTCCACACCAGTAGCAGAGCTAATTTCTTCTGTGCAACAACCTGTGGCAACACCAGAGATGATCCTATTTTGCCAGCCTCTTTCTGTGTCTTCAGACAATGCTTACAGCATACAGACTTACTTGTTTTTGAAACAGAACCTTTAAGGAGCAAATAAAAATGAGTTCTTTCTCCCGTTCTGGATTTTCTCCTGGTCAGTGTCAGTTCTTACCTCCCTGGCCTCGGTTCTCTCCTTCATCCTTCCCAGAAATGTCCTTGGTTTCTACCTTAGAAGTCGCAGCCTTCCCCTAACCTGCTTCTCATAAACTTCCACCAGCCAGATACTCAGTCAAATTTTACTAAAGAATAGCCATCATCTACTGCACACTTACTACATACCAGGCTCAGTATTCAACATTTTATCTGCCTTTGCTTCTTTCATTCTCACAATGCCCAGTGAGTTAGATTCTATTACAATCAACATTTTGGGGGTCGAGGAAATAGGCTTAAAGTTAAGTAATGTGTCCAAAATTCCACAATAAGTAAGTGGTGGGGCCAGAACAGTTGTATTGAAAGATTGAGTATTTATAATGCTTCTCTTAAAGATAATATTAGATTTATCACCTATTGCTCTGAATCTAGGAGCATGACAAGACCTATCTTTCCCAGAACCCCTGTGTGTCCACAAGAATCATCCTTCTAGAGGTCAAATGACTGATGCCCCCTCCCTCCAGTGCTTCCCTCTTTGGGCCTTCTCTGCCAGTTCCAGATTCTAGTCTGAGGACTCCCTCTAACTGTAGTTCATTCATCTAGGTAAAATAATTATTATAGCCCAAGAGAAATTAATGGTCTCCTGCTTCCACACTTGAGTAATTCACTTGGTTTACCAACTGACTGAATTCCATGCAAATTTATTGAGCACCTACTATGTGCCGCGTATCTGATAGGAGTTGGAAATAGAAAGGATACATGATCGATTTCCTGTAAGGGGCTCATGAACCAGTTGGGAAATGATCAAGTATATCATAGTTTAAGTGAGAGAACAGTATAGCATAGTACAGTATGGAGAGGTGAGGGTAGCTGTAAGATTAGGGAAATCTCCGTAGTGGATAGGAACCGAAGCTTTGGAGCCAGGTTGGACTGGGTTCAAATCTGAGTGATTATGGACAAGTTATTTAACCTTTCAATGTCATAGTCCTTGTGTATAAAATGGGAACAATGATGCCTCTCTTGTAGGGTTATGAGGAGTAGTACTCCAGAAAGAAGCTATAGTTATAGTGGCAATTGCCAATATTTACCAAACATATTTGCTCCTGGTAAGTAGAAAGATTAGCAATAATATTTGAACTGGGATTTGAAATATGAGTTAGGGTTTGATTGGGCAGAGGAGAGATGATAAGAAATTATAGATATAAAAGTATCACATTTGAAGTCATAGAAACATGGAAGTGTAGAGTATGTCTCAGGATTTTCAAGTACTCTGCTGGCTGGGGCATGGGCTCATGGCATAGGGGAGAAGGAGAAATGATAGCTACATGACATGAGAACTCATAGCCTTCACTGAGGGTTTGGAGTTCATTTTCTATCCGCCAGTGCCCCATCTTCCCACCCTAGGGAAATAACACCATTTTATAACGTAAAAATACTCTAAAGATGGGGGGGAAAGGTCACATATGCTGCTGGCCAGCTATACGCTGAAGCAGTCTTTTGGAAGAATGTTTAATAATAGGAATCAAAATCCTTTATAGTGCTCATAGCTCTTGACGTTTTCATTTCGCTTTTAGGAATTTATCGTAAGAAATTCACTGGAAGCATTTGGAACAATTTGTATGCCAGGATTTGTAATGGCCAAAGGTGAGAAATAATCTAAATGTCCAAAACCACAGGATTGGCTAATATTCTATTTATTCTATTCTATTATGTATTGGTTAATATTACATTCAAGCATTGGAATAGTATACAGTTATTAAGAATCATAGTTTTAAAGAGGATTTAATGACATAATGTTCATGATCTAATTTAAAATGAAAAAAGCAGGCTTCAAAACAGTATATAGTTTAACCTCAATCTTGTGGGGGAAAAAAGGAAAGGATGTATGTGGGAGAGAGAGAAAGAACAAGAGAGAAATAGGGTGATCCTATTGAGAATAAGTTTAGATTAAGGACTTGACATTCTTTGTTTTAAGTTATGGTTGAATGTATTTATTTTCTTTAATTTTAATTTTATTTTATTGAGACAAGGTCTTGCTATGTTGCCCAGACTGGTCTCAAATTTGTGGGCTTAAGTGATCCTTCTGCCTTAGACACCCAAGGCGCTGGGACAACAGGCATCTCCCACCACTCCCAGCTGAGACTTGGTATTCTAAACACTGGCTTTGGGGGCACACACTTGCTCAAGTGATTTGCATGGGAGAAGGACCCTAAGAAGCTATTTGGGGGTGGAAGAACTAGGGCTAGAGACAATAGAGACAGGTCAATCAAGAGTTTATAACCCTAGGGAGGGCAGAACTTCCTTAGAGAAGGTGTAGTGTCCCCCAGAGACCACAATGCCCAATGGAACGCAGAAGATGTTCTGTGGACAGGCAGCAGACACTCCCAGGGCTTCCCAGAAATTCCCAGGGGTAGACATTGCATTTGCAGGCAAAAAGCTCCAAGCCAGTGTATTCAGAATGTGAGCACTGAGTTGACATCTCCCGCAAGCATTTGTAGGCACCAGTGACTGAAATGTCTGCATTATGTGTGGCTATGTCTAGAAAAAGGAAGACAAAAGAAAAATAGTCAGTATCTCTGGGTATAAGATTATGGTTGTTATTTTTTAACTTTTAAATAATTTTTCAAATGTTTCTGTGATGAGTGTTTTGTTTCATTTTTTTTTTTTTAAGACAGTCTTGATCTGTCACCCAGGCTGGAGTACAGTGGTGCGATCTTAGCTCACTGCAACCTCTGCCTCTCAGATTCAAGCAATTCTCCTGCCTCAGCCTCCTGAGTAGCTGGGATTACAGGTGTGTACCACCACGCCCGGCTAATTTTTTGTGTTTTTAGTAGAGATGGGGTTTCACCATGTTGCCCAGGCTGGTCTTGAACACCTGACCTCAAGTGATCTACTAGCCTTAGCCTCTCAAACTGCTGGGATTACAGGCATGAGCTACTGCACCCAGCCTGTGATGAGTATTTTATAATAAGGAACATCACCCATTTTTAAACCATCTCTGGCTTCCTTAGGTTCCTCTTGCCTCCATGCCTCCTGCTGGCACCACCATGCACACACACTCTGTGTTCCCACCTACGCATAACAATGGAAACTCTGGCTTTTGTTGGGGTTCTGTCCCCCAGGGCACAAGAAGGAACTGGGGTGGAATAGGCCTGGGCTTGACTTGGTAGTTCATAATCTGCCTAGCTGGCAGCCATGGCACAGCAAACTTGAGCTGGGTGACCGCCACTTCATACTTTTTGTCATTAATAAAAATCACCGCCCTTTGTTGACTTTGCTATTTCTACCCACAAAGGAATGTAGAATGAAATCTGCTAAATGATCCATTTAACTATGTGGTAAACACTCTGTAAACCTGTTTACCCTGCCAAAACAGTCCCCTTTGTCATATTTTACAGGGTCATTTGATTTAATTCCCTAAGTCAACACAGGGTTTGTTTTCTTATAAAGGAAAAGAGGATAAGGCTTATCAAAATTAATTGACTCAGGACAGTTTCCCTTGAGGGTAAACCAAAGGACAGTACGAGAAAGGGTGCAAAGGAGCTTCTGAGTTCCAGTAATGGTGTTTCTTAATCTGGATGCTGGTAACTTGGGTTTCCCTTTGTGAACATTTATCAAGCTGTACACAGGATTTGCACATTCTCAGCACTCTCACTGCAGCCTCCCCCTTGACCCTCTCCTCCTGGCTGGCTCCCCACATCCTTCACTCCCCAGGAGGGTGTCTCATGACTCCTCAGTGGAAGCACTGCCTACTTTTTCCTGTTTGGGGGTCTCCTAGAACCTGCAAATCCCCTTCACAGCACTGATTGCAAGAGAAATAATCTGGCTGCTTTGTGGTTATTGGTTGCATGTATGTCTCTCACTAGATTCTAAGTCCACTGGGCATGTGTGTCCCCTGGACCTGCTGCTGTGGACCCTGAGTCTGGTGCAGTGCCTGGCAAGATGGCATGAGAAATGGTTTGTAAGGGAATGACGGAGAGGCAAAGAGGGAGACAGAACAGTGGGGTTGGGGGAAGAAGACAGAAAGGAGAAGGGGAAGGAAGGAGAGAGGAAGAGTTATGTCTCTCAAGATCTGGGTATTCCGAGGCATGGCTAGAGGTGGGTGAGTGGGAGCACTCAGGAGTGTGCTGACATGATCGAGTCAGGAGTCTCTGGAGGAAAAAGTCTCTCTGAGAGGAGGTGGTCTCCCTGTGGGCACGACTGGTTCAAGCACTGTAGCCTAGGTCCTTGAGGAGGGAGGATGGGGACCCTGAGCCTAGTCTGGCTCCAATTCTCTTCTGGCTCAAAGCAATTGCAGAAAAAAGAGCTATTTCTTTGCATTTCATTAGGACACTGAACACTAAATGTCAGCAGCATGAGTGTGGGGGCCAGTCACATGAGGGGCAGCCGTGGCATGGCAGAGGAAGTGCGGGTATAGCCACTGCACGATGGCAATGACACATTTGCTACACCCACAGTTGCACTGGAAGAGCAGCCCTCACAGGCCAGGCTTGGGCAGCCACAGCAGGATCAGTGTATTTGGTAGACACAGGTAGTGGCAGGGGAGGCCCCAGTGGGGCTCCGTGACACAGAGGCCATCATATACAGTGAAGGATGCATGCCCCAAAGGGCTGCATCTCAGGGCAGCTATGCAGTGCTCAGCAGGGAATGCCAGAAAGGCATTGGAAGGATTTAAGGGGCATGCCACATGGTCTGCAGAGTTGGAGCAAGTCCAGCTAAGAACTTACTGTTAGGTGTTGCCCAGTTTATAGCCCTTGGTTGGAATTCTCTGGAAAACAGAAATCACTGAGAGTTGGCTTCTAAAGAGCACCTATAAATGGGAGGAAGAACACCAAAGAATCAAAGATGCCAGAAAAGAAAACAGCCCCTGGGATTTGTGAACAGGTGTTCTTGACAGGGTCCCTCACCTAAGCCATTCTTCCGGCACAATTATCACCCAGAGCTGCTTGTTTCTTGGCACCTAGAACACTCCATCCATCGGGAGCTGTTTCCTTTTTTAACTCAATACTCCCAAAGACTGCTCTGGGGATAACAGCTCCCACTCTCAGGGGGAAAAATATCTTTTTAGAAATGGGAGATGACAAAACCATCATCAATAAGCAAGAAAACTCCCAATTATTTTTCTTGAGACACTGTCTTGTGTTACATCCTTGTGGGTAGGGCTTCCTGAAGCATTTTCTCACCATTTTTTCTGAAACTATGACTTTCCAACATTCTTCATTGCATACCCTATTAGTAAAATCATTTTGAACATGCACCACAAATATCTGCGTATTTATTCTCTGATTATATTTATGCAATAGTGTGTGTGTGTGTGTGTTGTTTACTGTATTTATAGTGAAAGTTCTAATAGAAGGTGTCCGCTGGGGTGCAGGCATCCCACTAAACAAACACAAGGCAGACAGGGTAAGCGTCGTAATCCTCAGCTCATGGATTACTAGACTAAGCCTTGGAGGGAAACGGATTCACCCAGGTCACATAGCCAAAAGTTGCAACACTGGGGTTAAAACTGACTTCTGTACTTTCCAGCTTCTCAGATTTTTCATTTATATGCCTGTAATACCTACCCTTGTTTTTGTTACTTTGTTTTTAGACTCTCCTTTTCTCGCTTAATCACCTAGCCTTGTTTCCACATGAATAAGCTCTCCCTTAGCTGAGAAAGCCAGACGAACTCCATTAAGCTCCATCATTTGCAAGGCTTCAAGGACTCCTTACCCGCCCCCTTCCTCAAGGAGTTAACTTGTCTAAGCAGACTCTCAACATATCAGAGTCCAATTAGCTGGTAAGATACTGAAGCAAGCGATGTACAAAGTTCCCAAGATTTTGCTCAAGAGATAACACCATAAAGCCTTGAGTTTGTGTCCGGCAGAGCCCACATAGGTAACATCTTATGAAAGATTTAGAGCCCCTGCACGTGGAAATTGTCTCTCTGTAATCATTTGTCTTTTCAACTTTTTACATGTTTTTACTTCTGTAGAATTGTTGCAACCGAGCTCCCCTCCCCTTCCTAACCCGAAGTATAAAAGAAAATCAAGCCCCTTCCTCCAGGCGGAGAGAATTTTGAGTGTTAGCCGTCTCTCGATCGCCGGCTAATAAAGGACTCTTAAATTCATCTCAAAGTGTAGTGTTTCTCTAACTCATTCAGGTACAACATGCCAAATATCCCTTTCTACTCATCAGAGTTTGGGAATGGACCAGTCATATCAGTTTTTGGTGATTTCCACGTTTCCCTGCTTTACCTATTTTATCGTTATTGCCTATAGCATAAGGTATGCTATGCCATCAGGGTTCTGGAGTTGGCTTCTAAAGAGCACCTACGAATGGGGAGGAAGAACATCAAGGAATTAAAGATGCCAGAAAAGCAAACAGCCCCTTGGATTTGAGAACAGGAAACATGCACTTTACACGCCTCATCTCTTTCTGCCCCATCCAGTAAGCGGGGATGATGCAGAGACCTTCCCTGGGTCTCGCCCTGCCCAGGAGTTAACGTGTTCTATGATGTATTTGTAGAAAGAAGATGGTCTGTCTATTAGAAAGAGATGTGATGTGATTGACATGGAGTGGCCACTCTTGACACAGGAGACATGGCAATTGTACTTCCCTGTATGAGAATGAGGCTGGAAGGAAGGTTGCTTCCCTCAGTCTTTTCTCAGCAGAGGTGTTTTATAAAATGAAACAAAACAAAACACCAATTCCCTGAAGCAGAATAAAGATAAAGAAACTGAAATATCTGGAAACAATGAAAACCACAAGAGCCAAGAAATGGGCAGCTCAGGGGCCCCAGGAAGTGAGGTGGGATCAGGCAGAAATAGGCTTGGGGCGGAGAATCTGGAAGCTACTGCTGTTTACAGCCAATGTCTTCTCTCTCTCCAACAGGTGGCAGGCCACTGCCCAGTGCTGAAGTCACTGTTTAACGAAGGTGGAGCATGCCTTTACCTGGTACACCCATATAAGGAAAAGCCTGAGGGCAGGAGCAAGCAGACACCAGCACTGCTCTTTCTTCAAGACAGCCGGCCGGCCCTGCTCTCCTCTGCCAGTCTCCTCCTCCACTCTCTATCCCGAGAGCCTGTGGAACCTGCCCGTCTCCCCTCCTCCATCAGACGCACCTGTCTAGGAAACAGGTAAGACGTGAGTGGTCATCTCCCAGAGCTGTGGACCAACGCAGCCCTCTAAACATTAGTGAGCATGTACAGTTTTCTAGAGAGCTTCATGATGTCAATTCTGAGTTCCCACCTCCCAAGGTACACATTCAGTAGCTCTGGAAACTGGGTGTTTTTGATGCAAGTGGTCCAAGGATATGCTTTGAGAAAACTAGGGCAAAGGGGATTTCTAAGAGAAGCTAATCCAAACTTTGCATAGTTCATGCAAAGACAGTATTTCTTAATCATTCTGTCACCTTTGATTTCTGCTCATTCTAAGTTGTGATCTTGAGGGCTGTGTTTGTCATAAGGACACATCGATGGCAGAAATCATGCCTTCTTTGCGCACTGATGTGTAGTTTCTGATAGATAGTAGGTACTTAATAAACATTTGCTAAAGGGAAGAAGGGGACCTGGGCCCTTTGCTTTCTAATCATCTAGTTTATTAGTTATAGGAATGAAGTTGACAACTCTGAGTTAATCACAAAAGACAGATCATTACAACTTCAGAGATTCAGGAGGTTCCTATATGCCCCTAGTGGTGTCATGGTCACATATGTGTGTCTCTGTAACTGCTAAAGTTGTGTAATCTTTGAGATGTGATGCTGTTCTCAGGGAGACAGTTCCAGCTGCTCCACTTGGACCCAAGTTAACGAGATTAGCATATGTGCAGATATTTTCCTCTATAGTTACAGTTGGGGCATGAACTATACTGACTGTCCCATTTGTCCTGGGTCACAAGCACAACTTTGTTTACCCCCAAGTGGCATTAACTAGACTTTCAGTCAGATTATCCTCTTGAATTGTCTCACCTTTGTACCCACCTTGACACAAGTGTTGTGGATTTTTTGTTGTTATTGTTGTTTTGAAGTTTGGAGGAGTGACAGCTGCAGGAAGGCTTACTTATTAGTAGATTGGTTGATGGATATGTAATAACCTACCAACTGGGTTTATGTAGCATAAGTTCATTATCCCAATTTGTAGATGGAAAAAGTGAGGGACCTGGTGAGTGACTTGCTGCTAAAGTTTATTCCAGACACACATGACAGAGCTGGAGTTCTCTTGTGCCTGCTGGGTACCCTGTCTTGTCCCCTAGTTATTTGGTTTTATTTAGTTACCCTCTTGAAAGAACACCTTAGAAGAAAAGTTGCTATGAAGAAATGCACACATAAGGCCAAGCACTGTGGCTCACACCTGTAATCTCAACACTTTGGGAGGCCGAGGGGGACAGATTGCTTGATCCCAGGAGTTCAAGACCAGCCTGGGCAACATGGTGAAACCCTGTCTCTACAAAAATAATTAAAAATTGGGGGTCTGGGAAAAAATATTAGCTACATGTGGTGGTGCACACCTGTAGTCTCAGCTACTGCGGGCAGTAGCTGCCAGCCTAGGCAGGGGGCGGGGTGCCATGGTTGAGGTGAAAGGATAGCTTGAGCCCAGGAGGCTGAGACTTCAGTGAGCTACGATCGTGCCACTGCACTCCAGCCTGAGTGACAGAGCAAGACCTTGTCTCAAAAAAAAAAAAAAACCAAACAAACAAAAAACACCAACCTGCTGGCCCTGAGGCTCATTCCGTATCAAGCATTGCGCTTGATACTTCCATACGGTGAGCTGTGTGATCTGGGGCATGCTCCTTAACCTCTTGGGGGTCTCAGTTTCCTCATCGCTAAAACATGGTAGCAACAGTAATCTACCCCAAAAGATCAGTGAAAGGATCAAATGAGATCCTATAGGGAAAGCACTTAGCAGTACTTGAGCACATGGCAAGTGCTGAAGACATTTTAGTCATTATCGTTGACATTATTTTAGCCTGGGCTCTCTATAAAACAAAGCCTGAGGCAAAGCTTAAGTGCTACTTAGCGCTTAAGGTAAGACACCATGGGAGTGAGAATCAGGGAAGTGGGAAATAAGAAGAGAAAAGGGGAAGCAGTGAGGGGTGATGTGCCACCACCTGGCCTCTCTTCACAAAGAGACATGGCCAGCCACTTGGCCAAAGCAGGACCCCTCTGGACTGGCACTGTAGATGCATTGTGCCTTGGAAGAGTCCATCCAAGCAAGGGTAAAGAGGACATTTATCTGTTGGCTCACTCTCTCTCTTCTATTATTGTTCAAAGCTTGCCCTATGGGGAGTTAACTGTCCTGCACTTCCAGCTTGTGTCTTCTGACCCCCCAAGGCAGCCAGTGGGAAAACTAGATCTAATTGCTAGAGGCTTGGCACCTCATCTGAGTCCAGAAGTGGTCAGAAGAGCCACTTCCTTGGATGGAGTAAAAAAGGGACCAAGAGTCCTAGAGACAGGTTGAGGCTAAGAGAACCTGAGATGGCGCCTAAGAAAGGTTTAATAAAGACTGAATTATCATTAATATCTGCCGAGCACTGTGTACGGCACCAATGTTCCTGCCTAGATGTCACCTCTTTCTCCCATGAGAAAAACCATAAAGGGGACCTTGGATAGGCTGGTCCATTCCATCTCTCCTCAGTGTTTGGAAGAAGTCAGGTTGAGGGCATCCTAACTCTCTCAGAATTGTTCATGGTGTAGCATGCCACTGATAGACAGCAAGAAAGTCCACAGCCGTGCAAAACATCAGAGCAGAATCAAGAGGAGGTGTTGATTTCCACCCTTGGGACTCTAGCTTTTGGACAAGTGTGTCCTAAAGCATGGTTTACATACAACACTAATTTTGGGGGCTGTTGCTGGGGACTCCTTGATATAAAGCATTTATGATCAAATATTTGGAGGAATGTTGCCTCCTACTCTTCCCTCCTCAGAGAGTTATGATTCCAATTTACTTAAAAAGGCTCTGTTCACACCTGTAATCCCAGACATGGGAGGCCGAGGCAGGCAGATTGCCTGAGGTCGGGAGTTCGAGGCCAGTCTGGCCAACACGGTGAAACACCATCTCTACTAAAAATACAAAAAAATTAGCTGGGCATGGTGGCATGCGCCTGTAATCCCAGCTACGTGGGAGGCTGAGGCACGGGAATTGCTTGAACCAGGGAGGTGGAGGTTGCAGTGAGCCTAGGTTGTGCCACTACACTCCAGCCTGGGTGACAGAGTGAGACTCTGTCTCAAAGAAAAAGGCTCTGAGAAGGCCAAAACAAAGGAACCAGTCGAACTGAGTGCACTAGAGCTTCCCATACTGAACTCCAGTTGAAAATACAGCTTTGGACCATGTGTTCATGGGCTCAGTCTCTTTTGTCTTGATTCCTGAATTATCAGGGGACTCTTCTCCACCATGCACTACTTTTTGCTTTGCACAAACCCTGTCGAATAAAACACCCTGCAGTATAAGAGAAGGCTGTGTGGTCCGTGAGAAGCTTTTACCAATCTGCAGAGCTGGTTCTCCCAGGAAACAACTAGGAAAGCTCAGCCAAGCCTTGTTTCCTCGTCTCAATAATAAAGAGAGGTGAACCAGGCGATCCCCAAGGGGTCTCCCAGCCTCTTGTAATCCATGATACTCATGTTGAAAGGCAGCTAAAGGTCACCTCGTCTACCTCTTCGTTGCCTCAAAGACAAACTAACGAATAAAGAGATCCAAATTGTTAAGACAAGTTGTAGGGGTATGAAGTGGAGGTTTGCCCACTGCCGCCCTCTCTGGTGAGTTGAACATGAGATGGAATGTGTACCATGTCCCACAGTAGTGGCCGGAGTGATGAGCTGCCTCTAAGGACTTGGGCTGGAGGACAGCCAGGACTCCAGGGTTAATATCCTCACTTCAGCCAAGTAAGTCCCGAGGGACGTTTAAAACTGGGAGTAGCCAGGAGGTTTATTTCCTTTCCCTCTGAAATAATGGTCCCTCAGGCAGCACTCTGCCCTCTGATCTCCACTGGACAGCCCTGCCATGTCCACCTCCCATGCCTGTGGACCAGGGTCTGACCAGCACCTCCCACACAGCTCAGAGAGCTGAGCCAGACCCCGTCCCAGCCTGCAGACCAGAGACACAAGGGGCGCTGTCTCCATCAGAGCCACACACCTGCCTTCGGGAGATGCACCCAGTGGCCCACTAGAGACCACTGGTTCTCAAGGGCCTGAGGCCGGAGAGGTGATGGAGAGATGACAGGAAACTTTGCCCCCATTCTCCTCGCCAAACATTCTCTCTTCTCCCCAGTCTAATCCTTAGCCAGATGTGGCTGTCAACTAGCTGAACTACATATACCATTAAGCCCCATCTCAGAAAGCTCTAGCTTTCTTGCAGGAACTTAAGATACTGTCAGATGGCATGGCCCTGGGGGGAGATGAGGGCAGAGGCTTTCTGCAGGGGCTGGCTCCTGGGACTCCAGCCAGAAGACCACCCCAAGCATGTTCCGTCAACCCAGGGGCTGTCCTGAGCCAGTGCTACCATCCCCTCAGACCTGTCCTCAAGCTGTCTTCTTCCTCAGCCAGGACATCTTCCCTAGGTGGGCACAAGGATTCCCCACAGCTCCCTGCCTGTTCTGGAACATAGGCCAGACAGCAAGAGGGACAGAGGTCTCCCAGGACTGCGTGTCCCTCTATTCTCAGGCAGAGGCTCCCAGGCCTGTACCCCCTGCCCTAGGTCCTGTCCTTCCCACCATCTCCCCAGTGGGCCCTGCACAAGCTGGTTTTTAGATCGTTTCTGCTCCTCTCTCTTTCCTCTATCTTTCCTTCTTGCCCTCAGCCCTTTCCTTCAGAAGCTCTGGCTCTGCCCATTTCTTAGGGCTGGGGAAGGAAAGAATGACAGAAGGAGGAAGGGAAACCTCAGAGGCCTAACCACCACCCTCCCCAGCCTGCCTTTCTCTGCTTCACTCACTCACTTAGACACGTTTACATTCGCATTTACACACACACACACACACACACACACACACGCACGCACATACACATTCTAAGCTCCTTCCTTTTCTTGTTGCCTTTTAACATATTTAATATAGAAAGCTCTTATTTTTGAAAAACATTTCTCCTCCCACTGGTCCACACCCTTACCCCAGAGCAGGGACACCACCTGCTTGGATGGAAGCTTGCTCCAGAACAAGAAGGTTGGCCTGGGCCTCCATGGGGACCTTCATCGTGTGTCTCTGAGCACCTGGTCTGAAAAGGGAATGGCTCCTTTAGCCAACGTGCTTGGTCACTGGTACTACTGGATCTATCTCCAACCCCCCGCCACCCCTCCACCAGAGCTCCCAGTCCAGGGCTCAGCCCACTCACCTCTGCGGCCTCCACAGGTCAGGCCTGAGAGACCCAGAATAACCAGCCAGACTGGGATGCCCAGGTATCCAGGCCAGGGGTCCAACAGCTGGCTCCACTGTCCTTTCTCTCTCCACTGTGTTGTGGCTAGAGGCAGCGCAGGGGGGCGGTGGTCTTTAAAAAGCTCCATCCCAGAGTCACAGCATCTGCATTCCTTGTTTTCCAGCCATGCCTTGAGAACTCACATCTTGAGGGATAAGAAAACAGGGCAATATATGGACACAATTCTGGCACCGTCAATGCTGGGCTGGCGTGAGAATCCCTTCCCCTGGTGGACTTTGTCCTCTCCGCATCTGGGTCATCTCATTCCTCCCACTCTCTTCCTCAGTCTCCATGCCTGCTGATTGGCTGTCCCTGGCTTCCTTTCTGTCGCCCAGCCAGTCTTTGGGTTTCTCTTTGTGTGGTTGCTCTGTCTTGGCCTCTGCCTCATTCATTTTCTTTTTCTTTTATTTTATTTATTTATTTATTTATTTATTTTTTGAGACGGAGTCTCCCTCTGTCACCCAGGCTGGAGTGCAATATCATGATCTTGGTTTACTTCAACCTCTGCCTCCTGGGTCAAGCGATTCTTCAGCCTCAGCCTCCCGAGTAGCTGGGATTACAGGTGCGCACCATCATGCCCAGCTAGTTTTTGTATTTTAGGGTTTTACCATGTTGGCCAGGTTGGCCTCAAACTCCTGACTTCGTGATCCACCTGCCTCACCCTCCCAAAGTGCTGGGATTACAGTCGTGAGCCCCTGTGCCTGGCACTCATCCATTTTCTGTTTCTCTTTGTCCATTTAAATGAAAAAGCCTAAGGAGATAGGCCCAGGGAAATCCTTTAAGAATAAATGGATTATATTAGTGTGGCCTCAGCTTCTAAAGAACCTTAAAAAAAAAGGAAGGAAAAAGACCCCAAACCTAGCCTTCTGCAGTTCAAGCCTTTGGGAAGTGAGCAGGCCCGGAGCCGAGGGTCTGCCTGGGGAGTACTGGTCTGAAACAGTGGTTCTCAAGACCCTGCATTTTAACTTGGTACATGGCAGGCCCCAACTTCCTATGTCCACCAAATTTGTATTTGTTTCAGAAAAAATTTGAATTAGCTAAATGAGAAGTGCATCTCTTCTTCAAGGATGAAAAAAGAAAAAAACCGTGCCGAGAAATCTAAGCACAGATGAAATATTACACAGTGTTTCCGAGGTTCATATAGTTTTAGTTCCCAGAAAAAAGAATGCTCTACCTCGTCCTTAGAATGTAGTTGAGTCTACTCAACCCTATCATAATTGAATGACACCTATCAAATACCTCTAGGGAGAGGAAAGGAGGAGATTTCCATGCCAAGACAAGTTTGTTTTTTGTGTGTGTTGGCACAAACCTAAACTTTATTGAAAGGAATAATACATTCTGTGGGTTCCCATTTTATTGTCTAACAATATCATTGAGGCTACATAAAACCTGTCATCTCAGTTCCAGAAATACAGAATGTTACAGCGGAAAAGCACTTAGAAGAGTGGGACCAATCTTCTTAGTGTTCCAAGTGGGGAGACTGAGGCTAGGGGAGGGAGCAACATGCCCAAGGCCCATAGAGTTTAGTGGAGCTGCACAGATCCTTTCTGTCAGGCAAACCTTCTCTTGGTTACCCCCAGGGTCTCCTGAGAAGGACCCGTCAGCAGAGCTCTCCAAGCTCCCTTGTGCTATGATTCAGGAAGCGGCTGGGTCCACACAGCAAGGGCAGTAGGGAGAGAAGAGGCTGGGGTTGCCTTGCCTATGGAACCTCAGAAAGTCGCTTCTGCTTTCTGCCTCTCTTGTGCCAAGCTGATGATCTCTTTGGCAGTGAGCTCCAGTGCTGAACCCAGAGTCACTGGCAGGCAATAGAGAGGTCTATTCTGAGCACTTACTTTCTGGCACCTGTTCCAGGTCTATGTAGCTGTCTACATCTGAAGACACGAGAGAGGCTTCTTTCATTTCATTTCATAGCCTCTTCCCTGGCCCTTGGTGGATTAGAGGTTATCTCAGAGGATGAGAAACACTAGCTTGCCTGTGCCCCTCTCAGCTCTGAGTAGGCACAAAGTAGGATGCCTTTGGCCGGGACAGAGGTATGCTTTGCTCACAGGCCAGATCACCCCAGCTTTGAAGCTGGGGTGGGGACAGGAGTTAAACCCAAGCGCTGCCCAAACTTCTCCTATTTCACCTTGAGCCCCACTTTCCCCTTCTGCAAAGTGAGCCCTGCATAGTCTTCCTCTGAGGTGTGCCTTTCTGGGGGCCACTAATCCCACTGTGGTCTTCAGGCCACACATGCATGGAAACTTGCTGAGATGATTCTGAAGTACAGAGTGGCTCAAGGACAGCACTGGACTGGCGGTTAAGTTCCATTTTCAAACCCAATGTTTAAGCTCATTTTTACACTTACACCATCTCATATAAGCTCTCTGAGAAGTAGTCACATGTTCTCCCAACTTGCTGTAGATTTGTATCTACACAAAATTCTCTTCTTCCCTCTCTCTCCCACCCCCTCTCTCTTCTTCCTCCTTCCTTTTCCCCTTCTCTGTCTTCCTTCCTCCTTCCTTCTAACCCCTTCCCTTGCTCTCTTCTCTCTCTCTGCTTCCCTCTCTCTCCTCAAAGCCCTGAGGTATGCCAAGAAGGTATATAGCTGAAAGTGGTTTGCACATCCTTTTCCCACCAGAGAGCAGTTAAGTGCCTATTTTCTCCACTCGGGTAGCTAAATTATTCTCGATGTGTTAAACAGTGTAATTAAACACACACATACACACACAAGTGCGCAGACCCCTTCCCCCACCCTTGTTCCTTGTCAGCAGAGAGAGCGTCAGCCCCAGCCTTCAAGCTCTGTTAGTTTTAATTTGAGTTGTGGAATTAGTAATGGGTTTTGCTGGAACACTGTTGTGGGAAATAGATTGCTCCTCGTGCAGGGTTTGGGCACCATTTCAAACGAGTATTTGTTAAGGGGAAAACCGTCCCCTGTCGTGTTCTGCTACATTACATCAGATTTATTTCCATTGTTCTGAAAAACACCAGCCAGGAGAGGGCCGCATGCAGCACTCCTGGGCAGGGAACCATTGAATGCAGCTTCCTGTTTCATAGCTAATTGGAAACAAAATGCAAGCAAAATTACCCTTTGTTGCTGGGATATGCTAGGAGCATCCTGCGGACAGGGACACCAGGGCAACCTGTCACTGAGGCAGGGAGGTGGTCCCATCACTGGCAGAAAGTTGCTAAGTGGTTTAGCACCCAAAATATGATGCTGAAGAAAAGAAGAGAGAGCCCAGTAGGTTGAAGTTGGAAGGGATCTGCCCAATCCAAGGGCTCTTCTGGGCCCCCGGGTAGAGTCATCCAGCCTCTGCTCAACCATTTCCACCCAAAAGTGTTCATGGCCTTCCTTGTTCTGTGGTAGTTCATGTCATTAGCAGTTCTCTTCTTCAATACCATCCAATAAGGCTGCATGCGAATATTTACACTTAAAAGTAAATGATTTAAAATTGAATAAAAATTAAAATCCAGCCCCTGAATTGCACTAGCCATCTTTCAAGTGCCCAATAGCTACATATAGCCAGTGGGCACTGTCTTAGACAGCACAGATATAGAACACTTCCATCATTGCAGAAAGTCTAATCAAAATCACACTTCCCCAAATTTCTGACTCCTTCCACCCTCTGAACTGTACAGATCACGTGTTCTTCCTTTGCATTCATATCCTTTCCACTAGACATATGTTTGGCCCCAGGGACACCTGGCTGTCATGTAGGACAGGGTAAGCAGAGGAGGAGAAAGCCCCCTGGGACAGGGTAGAGGCTGTGGGACACTGGCCCAGCTGGAGATGCAGACAGATAGCGTGGTCTACAGCATGGCTCAGGGCCAGAGGTAAATGTGCACCGTGTTTCTGCCAGGCAGGTGGAGGAGGTGACAGACTCAACACATGGAAAGAACACAACTCTGGAACCTGGAGAGACCTGAGGTTGAGAGTTCAGAGGTGACTGGCAGGTGCCTGGCATGCCCATCAGCTGGTACAGGGTTGTAGTCACTGGGCTCAAGTTCAGGGCCAGGCAGGACTCTCAAGGAGTTTCTGATAGCGTAATGGACACAAGCTTTTACTATGTGCCACACCAAGCAATTAACAAGAATCTTCTCATTTAATATCTGTCTGCTGCTACAAGGCTGGTTTTATTACCTCCACCTCCTGTCCACTTTATACATAAGGAAAGGAGGCTCAGAGATATTAAGAGTATTGGCCAAGATCATTCAGTCAGTAAGTGACAGCTGGATTCAAACCCAAGTTTCAACTTGATTCTATGTGCCTGTGAGCACCGTTCCTTGCTGTCTCTTTTTCCTTTTTCCTTAAGACACAAGGCAGAGTTCAGTTTCCTGAACTGGAGCATAACCTTGGCGGTATGGAAACTCAGGGGTTGGGAGTACGGTTGTGGGGACAGAGGTGGTTAAACATCTGCTCTCTTAGAGCAGCATTATTCTGGAGGGAGGGGGACCTGGGCTGCAGGGCCTGAGTCTGAGGGTCACTGAAGGCCCCTCAGTCGGTCTTCTTCCTAGTAAACCTCTCTAGATCTCCAACTCTTCCTCCCAGGAAGGGATTTCCAGGCTTCCTGTCTATTTAGCTGGACTGCCTCCTGCCCGTATAGCACATTTTTGCCAGTATGAAAATTTGCCACCTCTTTCAGGTGGATATAACTGCATGCCAGGAGCCCATGCTTGCAAGCAATGGGCTTGCCTCCCTGCCAGGCACCCTTTTGTTACTCAAACACTCATTTTCAGATACCATTGAGAGCGCCGATGAGCCTCTTGGAATGTGGCCCCTAGAGCTGAACACAGATGTCCACGTGGGGTCAAGAGCGGCTTTGTACGGGGTCCTGGGGCTAGCCCGTCTAGAGCAGTGCCTTACTGCTGTTGAAGCTGGTCAGAGCCTACCACATCTTTCATAGTTTTGTCTCATTTTAAATAGGAAGTCAAGTGAGGCATACAAAATATTTTCAAAATGAAATTTACCCAAGACAGATCCTGCTCACTATTTACTTGCATAGTTAACTTTTTAAACGTAAAGACAGATTTGCAGTTTCCTTAGTTAATTTCATCTTCTTGGTTTTGAAGTCATTTAGAATTTTGATTCTGCTATCTGCTTGGTTAATTGTTCTTGATTTCCACTATTAAAATGATGAAAGAGTTGAAAAGGATCTTCATTTTATTTCAACATCTTCTTTAAGGACTAAGATAAAAATGTAGAATAGGACAGGACACGGGACAGAACTCTGTGACTATTACAATGCAATGATTCTTAGCTATTCCAGACCATTCATCCATAATCTCTGGGTCAAACTGCGAATTCTATTTACTACGCTGTATTCTACTTTATTATGTTAATCTAGTCGACACACAGGGAATAGGTGGAGATTTTATCAAATACATTTTAAAAATCAAGATATTTATATATATATCGTCCTTCAAAGTAAGGACTCTATTTTGGGGAAGAAAGGAAAAGGGAGGGAAAATTAAGTAATTGGCTTTGGCAAAGCTATATTTGCCAATACAGATACCAGCATTATTTTCTAAGTACTCAAAGTATTTCTCTGCAAGTCTATTTCAGAATTTTGATATATATGTTGGACTTCTTTAAAATATTATTATAGATCTATAAGAAATTTTAAATCAGTGTTTCGGAAGAATGTGTTGATTACAAATTTTCTATTTTAAAAGAGAATCTCTTACAAAGTTTCTTATATTAAATTCCCATAAGAATTAATATTGGCTCAATTTATAAAAATTAAACTTATAAGCAAATATTTGTAGTACATTTGTATTCGTGTAAAGAATATTGATGTTCATCAAAAGACACTGTAAAGGAGTTAAGAAGATAAGACACAAACTGGGAGAAGATATTTACAGGACATATGACCAATGAAAGACGAATATGCAGAGTGAGTAGTGAATTCCTACAAATCAATAAGAAAAAGACAACTCAATAGACAAATGGGCACAAAATATGAATATTCATTCCTCAAGAGAGGGAACATGAATGGAGAATAAACATAGTGAGAGATGCTCAATCTTACCAGTAATCAGGGAAACAAATTAAAACCATAGGAGTTGCCACTTACTCCCACGAGATGGGTACAGATAAAAAGCCTGCCAATACCAAGAGTTAGTGAGGATATATAGCAATGACAACTCTTTTACACTGTTGGTGAAATTATAAATTGGTACAACCTTGGAAAATAATTTGGCATACTTAATGAGGTTGAGTATGTGTGTTCCCTAAACCCAAAAGTTCTACTTGTAATGTAAACTAGAGAAACTCTTGCATGTTTATCAGGAGATATGTACAATAACATTTATAGCATAATTTTTCATTAAAACAAAGAGAAGAGCATTAAACATCCATTGAGAGAAGAAGTACAAATAAATCATAGGATAACATACAGCAGTGAAATAAATGAAATCCTGCTGCTTTTTAACCATGGGGTGCAGGGGGAAGCAAATTACTGAAGACTGTATAAACTATATACAGCATTTAATTTTGAAACAACTCTACTTAGAATATATAAAAACTGCATATATTTAAGGTGTAAACTTTGATGAGTTTTGACACGTGTATACACATGTGAAATCATCATGACACTCAAAATAAAAAATATTTCTATCACCCCCAAAAGTTTTCTCATAACCCATTCCTCCCTCTACCCGCGTTTCTGAGCAACCACTGAACTTCTTTCTGTCACGGTACATTAGTTTGCATTTCTAGGATTTTATATAAATGGCGTCATATAATATGTATTCTACTTTGACTGGCTTTCACATAGCATAATGATTTTAGAGATTTATTCATGTTGTTGCATGTATCAATAATTCATTTCTTTTTATTGCTGAGTAGTACCTTATTTTATGGGTACATCACAATTTATTCATTCACTTTTGATGGACATTGGGTTGTTTCCAACTTTTGGCTATTAAATATAAGTCTGTTTTGATTATGCACAAGTCTTTGTACGAACATATGCTTTCATTTTTCTTGGGCAAATTCCTAGGACCGGAATGACTGAATCATTTTATAGGTGTATGTTTTAACATTTTAGGAAACTGCCACACTATTTTCTAATGTAGTCATACCAGTTTACATATCTACCAAGAGTGTATGAAAGTTCCAGTTTTCCATCTCCTCATAAACAGTGTGATCAGTCTTTTTAAATTTTAGGCCATTAGAAAACGGTCTATGGTGAGCTTTTGCTGTGGTATGAATCTGCATTTCACTGATAACTTATGACGTGGAACATCTTTTCATGTTGGGTTATTGCCTGTTTTTATATATTATTTGGTGATGTGTCTGTTCAAATCTTTTGGCCATTTTAATGGGTTTTTTTCTTATTATTGATTTGTAAGAGTTCTTTATATGTTGTGGATTCAAGTCCTTTGTCTGATATATGTGCTGCAAATATTTTCACCTAGTCTGAAATATGTATTTGTGTTTTTTTAACGGTGTCTTTTAAACTTTTAATGAAGTCGAATTTATCAACTTTTTTTCTTGTATGGCTCATATTTTTTTGTATTCTATCAAAAACACATTTACCTACCCCAAGTTTGCAAATGTTTTCTTCTGAAAGTATTATAATTTAAGTTTTACCTTTAGGTCTATGATCATTTTGACTTGGTTTTTGTGTATGGTGTGAAGTAAGATCCATGTTTGTTTGTACTTTTCCCATTTAGAAATCCTGTTGATCCAGCACCATTTTTTTGGAAAGACTTTTCTTTCCCCCATTGAATTGCCTTGAAACCTTTCTCAAATTAATTGGCCATATGTGTGTTGATTTATTCTAGATCCTCTACCCTTCTCCATTGATCTATTTGTCTATATTTTTGCCAGTACAGTAGCTTTTTAACATGTGTTGAAGTCAGATTGGGTAAGTCCTTCAGTTTTTTCTTCTTCTTAATAATTGCTTTGGTTATTCTAGGTTCCTCACATTTAGATGTAAATCTTAGAATCTGCTTATCAATTTCTAACAACAACAAAAAAAAAGCATGCTAGAATTCTGGTTGGGATTGTGTTGAACCTATAGATAAATATGGAAAAAACTGCCATCTTGGCAGTATTGAGCCTTCCAATAAATGAACTGGATATATCTCTCCATTTATTTAGCTCTTCTTTAATTTTTCTCAGCAATGTTTTATAGTTTTTTGTAGATATCTTTAATATCTTTAATGTTAGATTTTTTCCCAAGTATTTTGTATTTTAGATGTTACTATTCTGCTATTTTTTGTTGCTATTATATAATAATACAATTTTTAAATATTAACCTTGTATCTTGTGATCTTACTAAATTTAAGTATTAGTTCTAGTAGTTGTTTTGTAGATTTCCTACAATCAAAACACCAAAATAGGACCAGTTCTCTTCTTGTTTCTGGTCTTTTTGCCTTTAATTTTCTTGTTGCATTGGCTAGGACCTTCACAACAGTGGTACATAGAACTATAACAGTAGGCATTCTTCCCTTGATTCTGATTGTAAAGGGAAGAAAATGCATTTTCCATCATTAAATATTATGTTAGCTGTAAATTTTTCACAGATACCCTCCTGAGGATGTTACCTACTATTTCTAGTTTTCTGAGAGTTTTTATCATAAATTATGTCTTTGTAGCTTTTACTGTGGTAGATTGCAGGTGGAGTTTTAAAATATAAATCAACCTAACATTCCTGGAATAAACCCAACTTATGATGTGGTATTTTCTTTTTTTCTTTTTTTTTCAACATTATTGGATTTGATTTGCTAAAATTTTAAGGCTCTTTGCTTCTCTATTCATGAGAATATTGGTCTGTAATATTTTTTTGAGGAAGAAGATTTCTTTATGAGGTTTTGTTTTTAGTATTTTGCTGAGCTGATAAAAATAAGTTCAGCCATATTTCCCCTCTTGTCTATTTTCTGAGGAAGTTCATGTAAGATTAGTGTTACTCTGTCCTTGAAGGTGTAATAGAATTCACTAGTGAAACTATCTGAGCCTGGGGGTTTCTTCTGGAGAAAGCTTTTGATAGTAAATTCAATTTCTTTACTATATATGGCATTATTCAGATTTTCTGTTTCTTCTGTGTCAACTTTGATAAATTGTATTTTTCAAGAAATTAATCCATTGTATGCAACTTAGCAGATTTGTTGGCACTGGGTTGTTCGTAATATTCTCTTATTAGCCCTTTAATGTCTATAGGACGTGTGATGATAACCCCTTTATCATATGATAATATGGGCAATTTACATTTTCTCTCTTTCACTCTTGATCAAGTTGACTAGGGGTTTATTAACGTTGTTGATCTTTTCAAAGAAGCAGAATTTTGCTTTGCTCATTTTATCTGTTGTCTGTCTTCTGTTTGATTAATTTCTGCTCTTATCTGTCTTCTGTTTTACTAATTTCTGCTCTTGTCTTTCTTATTTATGTCCTTCTGCTTATGTCAGGTCTTCCTAACTCTCTTATGATATTATGTTTGACTCATAAATTATTTCAAAGTGTGTTTAATTCCAGATATTTGAGGTTTACCTAAATATTCTATTGTTATTGAATTCCTCCTGTGAATTTTCATGTAGAAGAACAACACATAGTTCAGGGAAAAGAGAGAAACTGGGACAATAAATGCCCTTTTCATGTTTCTGGGCAGATGTAATTTAGGTAATTTATCTGTGTATTTTTACAACTATTTATTTCTGAGAGAGAGAAATACAAGCAGGTTAGGACAAGATTAGTCAGATAAATAAATAGTAATGAATATCTTTTCATAAAATATTTCATGTTTTAAATCTCCTTCCATATATTTTCTTATTTGATTCTTCAACAAAGTATCATGTGTCCATTTGACAGATGAAGAAACTGAGGTGCTTAGTGTGTACAGGGTAGAATGAAGACTTGAGTCAGGATATTCTGAAGTCACTTAATTCTTGTGCATCTTTTCCATGAAATATTTATAAAAGTTCTCCAATAAAAGGACTTATTGGTTATATGTGTGGAACACTGGGAGCAAACTTAAGTTTCTTTATCAGAGGGCTTCTTGGAGCTTTTTGCGAATTTCTATGAAGACTGTTCAGTATCAGATATTTTCCAAAATAATTTTACCTCATAATTTGTTATTTGTGGAAGGTTTCATGAAGCAACTGCATCACAGAACACATCCAAGAATAGCTGATATGTAATATTTAATCTGCTGACACTCAGGAGTTTTTTTTTTTTTTTTTTTTTTTTTTTTTTTTTTTTTTTTTTTTTTTTTTT
>NW_016814242.1:36794-70590 GCF_001698545.2 Rhinopithecus bieti
TTTTTTTTTTTTTTTTTTTTTTTTTTTTTTTTTTTTTTTTTTTTTTTTTTTTTGGTGGTTTCTCTTTTTTTTTTTTTATTTTTTTTTTTTTTTTTTTGAGGCGGAGTCTCGCTCTGTCGCCCGGACTGGAGTGCAGTGGCCGGATCTCAGCTCACTGCAAGCTCCGCCTCCCGGGTTTACGCCATTCTCCTGCCTCAGCCTCCCGAGTAGCTGGGACTACAGGCAACCGCCACCTCGCCTGCCTAGTTTTGTATTTTAGTAGAGACGGGGTTTCACCGTGTTAGCCAGGATGGTCTCGATCTCCTGACCTCGTGATCCGCCCGTCTCGGCCTCCCAAAGTGCTGGGATTACAGGCTTGGGCCACCGCGCCCGGCCTAGGAGTTTTTTTGAATACCTACTATGTGCAAGGCCTGGCGCTATATGCTGGCAGATCAAGATACTGCTAAGACATAGTTGTATGGCTCAGCAGTATGTAAGACATATCTCCCATTAAGAAACCCTCATCACGTTTCCATTAATTCAAATAATGTTTACATACTTATCACTGTTGCTGCTCTGTCATTTGTTCTTGTGTCCACTGGCATCCTCCGTCTATTGTCTGAGAACCTTACCGACATGACCCAATTCCCCTTTGATCTGCACGCTCCCTGAAGTAAGCAGCCAGGGATAGGAGAGTTGTTGGATCAGGCTGGGGTTAGTCACTGCCTTGGCCTGAATTGTACTACTCCCCTCCCCCAACAAATTCATATGAAACCCTAACCCCCAACATGATTGTAACTAGAGATAAGGTCTTTAAGAGGCAATTAAGCTTAAAAGAGATCTTAAGAGTGGGGACTAATCTGATAGAACTGTGATCTTATAAGAAGAGGATGAGGAAAAGATCTCTTCCCCACCCTCCACCACCTACTGGCACTCTGATCTCTGACTTCCAGCCTCCATAACTGTGAGAAAAAATCCTGTTGTTAACCCATTTATGCCTAGTGTTCCATTATTGGAACACTAAGCATGAGGGAGTTATTTATATCATACTGCTCAAGGTCATCGCCAAGGTCTAATTGCAAAAATTCAAAAAATTGCAACCTCAGGCATAAATGCGGTTAAGCCTCGCAGTCAGTGGTATTTTACTATGGCAACCTGAGCTCACTAAGTCACCCAACTCAGCAGAGGACGCTGGGAAGCTCCTTTCATAGACACCAAGGGGAGGTAAAGAGGCGTTGTAACTCCCAGCTGCAGCTCCTGCTTGCTTCTCTGAAGCAAGCTTCAGATTCATGAAGCTTGATTCATGAGCTTACACAAGCTTCTCCCATGAAGAACTTTATATCAATTATTTTTGTGATGTTTCTAGCTCCTCTTGTGTGACTTTTCTTGCAACACCCAAGAGCTGCCCCAGCAGCAAGATAAACTTTGTCTTGAACATCATGTAGGCCTTTCAGCAATCTTTTTTTCCCCCTGAAATTAACAAAGCTGAGTCTTCTTCTGCCTTTGGCTACCCTGCAAAGTGAGACAAATAGGGTAGAGAAGAGAGGAAAGAACCAGAAAGCCCTCCCCAAAAGTGACAGCAGGAAAATCAGGTGATCCTCTTCTGCTGTGCGCAGAAGGGAAATGTTGTCAGGTACTGTGGGTCCTTCCTGAGAACATGAGCCTACAGGCTGTTTCCTGGTGAAGCCATGAGCAACTCAGAGAGAAAGAAAACTATGTGTGTGAAGGTGGAACAATCTTCCCCTGCCTGCTTCTCCCTTCCCCATCAAGAGTCTCCTCCCAGAGCAGCCCACCTCCTCAGCAGCAGACACCCAGCCTGCTGCCTATCCCCAAGTCTTCCCTTCCCCCAGGCCTGGGCAGCCCATGTAGTGAATACAGAGCAGTAACAGAGCCTAGGTCCCAGGTCTGACTGCACATCCTGGCCCTCGCCCTGCAGGCCCCTCTGAGCCTAGCCTGTCCTGAGTATGAGCAAGTCCTCATCTTAGACAGTGTTGGGCCTCTGCATAGTCCTTTCCTGCTCAAAATAGCAATGATCATCATCCTAATAACCAACATGCATTGGCTGCTTTCTACTTACTAGTCACTGTGCTGAGTGTTCTAGAAGCATGGTTTCATCTGAGTCTCACAGCAACCCTATAACATGTGTAATAGTATCATCTCCATTTCACAAATGAGGCAAGTGAATCTTAGAATGTGAATTCCTAAAGTGTGGCCAGTCCCCTACCCAATAGTGGACAGTGGCGGCCCCCCAGGTGGACTAGGAACCGATCCTCACATATAAGACCTTTGTATGATTCCAAAGGAGAAATAAAACAAAATTATTTAGAATTTCATTTTATATGCAATTAAGGGCTACTTACAGGCAATCCCATAATTATATTATTAAAGGTAACTACAATTTGGTTTTCATAAACCAAAATAGCTCATTGCTAGAGTTTATCACACTTTGTAGTTCAATATTTTCCTGAGAGGTAGGAGGCTTGGCAATGCTGTACTGGTTCCACTGTCCCCGAGCACACACAGAGAACTGGTAGACCCATGATTTTCACAACTCTTCATTATCAAGTGCCATTGCCTTTTGTCTTGAATTGACAATCGGTTTCTATCACTGTTTTCTTACTCTGAATGATACTTTGACATTGTAGCTTTATCACTATTTAATTTGTTGTGGGCCCTCTTTTTAACCCTATTGTGAGTGGTGAGACATACTGAATATTTTGTGCCATTATTCTCCGAGAACTCAATTGAAGAAATGGACATGTGTATTAGGTTAAACTAAACGGAACTGTTTGTATTTAACCATTTCTTACCCTAGGTTAAACCCTATGAAACTGACTATATTCAACCATTTTTGACCTACAAAAATGACAGTTCTGTATGGTCCAATCTAATTGTTCAAATGTAAATGTAAATTATTCATATCTTGTTTTTGAGACAGTTGTATGCACAATTCTCCTCAAATATGCTTGCACAATGACACTTCACTGGTGATATTCTGTCTATGAATTTGTGCTATCTAAATAACTTGCCACATGGTATTACAAGGTAATTGTAAGAAAATTGCTAAGTTATGTTAAGTTTACATACATTTTTCTAGGATTCAAAATTTTGATTATGAGTTCATATTCTTTCCTTAGAATTTATTCCCTTCCAGTCCTAGCTCCTTCATTATCACCTGCTTCCTTTTCCACTGTGAAGTGAAAATGGGTAGAACACACGGACCTTGGGATTTTTTTGTGCCATCTGCACTGACCCTGGTCAAAGAAGCTTGAAAAGTCCTACTTTAAGGACCAGAAAGGTTTTTCAATTCCCATAACTAGGAAGTATGGATTCAGGATTCCCATCCAGGCCAGCCTCACAGATGGAGGGTGTGGTACATTTTTGGTAAATGGCACCAGTTACATTCCTGTGGCTGCCTGAACAAGAAACCTCAGCCTTCCTTGTCAACTCGAGGAAAGCTAGGATGCTAACATTTATTAAGGGACTACTGCATGCCTGATACTCTGCTCAGTTGATTAGGTCAAAACTTAATTAATATCATAAAAAGCCTATGAGATTGATAGCTTCAATCCATACAGGTGGAAAAATAGGTTCACAGGCTTGAATATTCACTCCAAGTTGCAGAAGCGGTATGGAGCTGATGAAAACAGAAAGCAAACTGCAAAACTCATGTGATATTCATTGTACTATCTTTTCTTTGTTTTCTTTTTTCCTTCCCTATCCCCCATATTGAATTCTTCACCTATAAAATTACACCAAATCTGTCCACACTCCACCATCTTCCCTTCTGATGCTCTACCACCATCTCTCCTGTGGACAAGTGCAGCAGCTCCTGGCTTCCTTCCTGCATCCAGTCCCTGCCCACACCCTCTCTCTGGTCCTCAGATCGCTCCTAGCAGCCCCATTCTTGTACAGATCTGATCATGCCCCACCTCTTCAACAGCTCTGCAGAGCTTATGGGTATAAAACATTTCCTCACCCAGCTTTCCAACCCTACCTTTCTGGCAATCTCTTCCAACACTTCCTACCCACCCCCTCTGCCCCCACCCCACCAAACCCTCCAACTCCCTGTGACCTTTCCAGTGCAACTCATGGGCCTCTGTGCACTTGCTACTCAGGGAAGCTGTGGGCAATTTTTTTAAACCTATCTACCAGTTTTTCACCTGGCAGTGCTCAATAAATGTTCATGAGATGTACTAGTACCCCATAGCCTCTTGTGCACGTGAGAGCATACTGGAAAGTTGTTTTGTACAGCAGATTGAAAGGTTAGCTGGGAGTAAGGATGCTTGAATCCTAGTTCAGTCTCACTGACTGTGCCACCAGGGACAGCGAAGACTTAGTCTCAGTCCCCTACCTGTAAAGGGTGGTATATCAGAGTGCTCGTCTGGGGCTCACATCTGATGGTACAAAGGATGATAGCTGACCGCAAAGGTATCCCTTTTTCTCACCAACAGGAAAGGACCTCGGAAGCCTTCTAAGGAGAGTCATGGCATATAACCAGGAGTCTTCAGTGGAGACCTCCATCATCAAGTTCAAAGACCAGGACTTTACCACCTTGCGGGATCACTGCCTGAGCATCCATCAGATGTTTAAGGATGATACATTCCCTGCAGCAGATTCTTCCATAGGCCAGAAGCTGCTCCAGGAAAAACGCCTCTCCAATGTGATGTGGAAGCGGCCACAGGTAAGTTGAGCCCCACAGGAGCATACCCAGCCCCAGGGTCCTCGGAGTCGCCTGCCATGGCACCTCCAGCCGAAAGGAGGTTGGGCCAAACCAAACTGGAAGGAGAATGAAATTCACTGGGTATCTCTGCTCCAGTATTGTAGCTATTCAGCAGGATGGGAAGATGCTATAGCAGGAACCAGGAGCCTAGACTCCTGAGTTCTAACCCAGTTCTAACACTAAATATATCACTAAATTAAAATGCCTCCATTTTTCATCTAAAGATGGGAAACCATGGGTATGAAAAATTGTAGTTGTTGGAGTCTCCTCCACCCCATAATTGACCCCATCTATCACTCTGTCACCCTTTCTTCTCTTCAGGTGTCAGTATCTTTATATTCTTTTTTCCTTCCCTGTTAGAATTTGCTCAAAGGGAAGATATCAGGTCAGTCATTTACACTATAGGATGAATTTAAATAATCACCTCCCCTCTCTTTTATATTCACATTCTCGACCTTAGAGAGGCTTGACCACCTGCAAGAGAATTTTAGACATCAGCTTTAAAATTAGGGAGATATTGCAGGACAACATTCAGATGTCCCTGACTCCACAACCCCAGCAGATGGTCACTACCTCTACCTTGCAGCCAGGTGAGCCCTCCTGGTTTTTCTAGAACTATCTCAATTTTACGGCATGACACCTCCACGGAAAATGTCTCAGCTGACTCAACATTCTGATAATCTCATCAGGACTACTGTTGATGCAAAGCACCTGGATAAGGACCACTCTAAGGACCCTCCTGCCCAAACCTCTATTCATGCTTCTGTAGGCTGCCAGCATAACCTAGAATGACATAACATAATATAATGTCTAGTAAGCTAATCATTATAATATCTGCAACCATTATTGAGCACTGATTAAATGCCAAGCACTGTCCAAACACTTCCCATAAAGCCAAGGTAGGTTACAGAGTAAAGTTATTTTCTAATGGTGGCTACAAAGAGGCTATGAGGCTATGAGACAAAAGTATTTGTCTGGTCTGTGGATCTCTAATTCAGTTCTGCACATAGGAAGGAGAACTGAAGACATCAGGCTCTGGGAGGCGACACCTCTTGCCCTACATTGGGACAGATTTGAAGCTTTGGTGAAGGGAAGGTTAGGGATCAGGTAGGGTTTGTGATGCTGCTTAGAGAAAAGTGGGGTGTTTCAGCGTTCTAGGGTCCTCTTATCAGCCATTGGCAGTAAGTCCTCAACAATGACTCTCTTCTTCTAGTCTTTACCTCCTAAGGAGAGATGAAGCAGAGAATTCTATTTAAAGAAGTTCCAAGAGGTCATTTTTTTCCCTTTGCTATTTTCAGAAGCTGAGATTATTTTAGAAAGTGATGGGATTTTTTTCTCACAAGGTGCTGAGCAATAGATGTGAGACCATATTTATAGTGTTGAAGAATTTATAACACTTCTCTTTAGAAAGGACTGAGAGATTCTAATTATCTGATTCTCACAACAATTCAACTTGTGATGTCTTTTGGGGGCAAGGAGAAACTGAGGCAAACGGAAGTGAAATCACTTATAGAGAATAATGCCAGGAACCCAAAATAGAGGCAGCCAGGGGCCGAATCTGCTTTTCCCATTACTACTTTCCTCATCCAAAAGCTTACCTGAGCTCTACTGGGGGGATTGGGGGCAGGGGCATTTTTCATTCTGGCACTTCTTTATAAATGTCATATTTCTTTGTCTTTTTTATCACAGTTGGCAAGACTTACCTTTGTATAGTACTTTCCAGAGCTTTCCATGTGTCTTCTCATACTTTATCTTCTTCGTTTTCTCCTAACTTTACAGAAAACTGACGTTCAGACAGGTGATGTGACATGCCAAGGTGACATGATTAGTGAGGGAAGGATCCAGAATTTAAATGAAGATTCCTTCCACCTGCTGCACTTTCCCCCCACTGACTTAAGTGCCTAATAGGGTCTCTGTTAGAATTTGGATGAACAAGTACATGAGTGAATGGATGAATGAAGAACCCTATCTACAGGTGCCTGATGCATGTTTCAAGTTCACATGTGCAAGAAAGAAACCTTGAGTTGACCTATTTTCCAGGTAGGACAGTACTGTACTCACCCCTTTGACACTGTGATGTCCTTGACCCACAGTGTACAGCTGTGACTGCAGAGAGCACTGGAAGAGAAGCCACTCCAGCCTGGCCCATTCCTAATAGTAATGGCCACACCCACAGAATGCTGACCATATGGGGCCTGGCTTTAGGGGCTTTGACTTGTCAATCCTCACAGTAACTCTATGATAAGATACTATTATTAGCCTCATTTTGCAGCGGAGAAGCAGAATCAGAGAGTAGGGGTACCTCTGCCCAAAGTCATATAATTAGATGATAGTAGAGCCGGAATTTGAACCCAGGAGTCTGGTTTCAAGACCTGAGCTTCTAACACCATGCTAAATGGCCCCTGTAAGTCCTCATCATAAGCTCATGTCCTGTTCTGGGTTCCTGCCTGTCACTAGTAATGTTTTTTGCACTAGTAGAATCTTCTACCTCATGTGAGTAAAACAGAAATCAATCCCTCTCTAAAGTTCATCTGTCTATGTTCTGCCCTTTTTTCCCTTTTTAGGGATAAAAATGGCACCTGTGCCACATATGATTACTTTAAGGACTAAATGAGTACAATACTTAGAACAGTGTCTAGCACAGTGTAAACACTAAGTACGCACTAGTTATTGTTACTGTGATTAATTTGTGAGAATGTCATAAGGTAGCAGCCTCAGGGCCTATTCCCTGGGATTCTTGGGCTTTCATGGTCCAGCCATCTCAGCTTCAGCCCTTGGCCAGTTTAAGAAACTCTTTCAGGGAAAAATGTGGGTCAGAGGAAACTATGTAGGGGCTGAAGGAAGGCTGGCAGGGAGTGTAGAAAATGCCTTTCTTCTCATGTTCTGCTTTTTGTTTCTTTTTCTTTCTTTGAGATGGAGTCTTATTCTGTCGCCCAGGCTAGAGTGCAATGGCACAATCTCGGCTCACTGCAACCTCCATTGCCTGGGTTCAAGTGATTCTCCTGCCTCAGCCTCCTGAGTAGCCAGGATTACAGGCATGAGTCACCACGCCTGGCTAATTTTTGTATTTTAGAAGAGACGGGGTTTCACCATGTTGGTCAGGTTGGTCTCAAACTCCTGACCTCAAGTGATCCACCCACCTCAGCCTCCCAAAGTGCTGGGACTACAGGCATGAGCCACATACCCGGCCTCATGTTCTGCTTTCTATCACTATGCTTAGAAGGTTGACTCCCAAGCTATAGAACTTGCTGAGTGCCTGACCAGAGGTCTGACCAGTGGCCCTTAAACTTCAACTATATAATGGCTGAGGTAGCACCAAGGTATTTTAGGCCCTCTCCACATTCTAAGTTTTTCCAGACAATGAGAAATCTCCTCCTATAGGCAACTGGTAAACCACAAGGGACATCATTCTGTTTTGAGTATTTATCCCAGCTGGGCAGGTTCAACACTAGCCCAAGAGTCAGGGGCATGAGAACCAGGCATAGCTTTCTATGCCTGGTGCAGAAAAGTAGTTTTGTGTCATATACCTTCCTTTCTCTCTCCTCCCCACCATCTTACCTACCCTTTTCTTCCTCTGGCTCTTGTCCTTCCTTCCTCTAACAATTAACCCAATAATCTCATCCATTTTGCTGCTGAAACTTTTTCTGAAGTAGAAGGAAGCCCTGTTCACATCCTGCTTCATTCTGTTCCCACGCCCTCCCCATCCCCCAGTCAGGCTCCACAACAGCCCATAACGGTGCCCTGTGCAAATGGCACTGAGAGGACCCGACTCCTCATCAGTCTCAATGCTTCCTACAGCCCCAGTCTCAGCAAGGGACAGTGCTAAGAAATTACACTTACACATGAGGTATCTATGTGATATTTCCCTGAGCTAAATTTGGTACTTAAAGTGGACCCCTTTTAGCAGAATTTTTGTTTCATGGATAATTTATCAAGCATGTACATGTGTAAAGTATTATGCTAAGCACTTTACATGCAATATTTCATTTAATTGGCCTCACAGTCCTGTGAGGTAGATAATATTATCATCCTCATTAAATAAATTAGCACCATCCAATAGAACATTCTGTGATAATGGGAATGTTCTTCCTGCACTGTTCAATACAGTAGCCACTAGCCACATGTGGCCATTGAGCACTTGAAATGTGACTGATGCAACTGAGGGATTAAAGGTTTAAATTATATTGAATTTAAATTAATTTAAACGTAAGTATCCACATATGGCTTGTGGCTACCATATTGGACAGTACACAATGGTAAACAGTAGATCTTCACAACAATCACCAATGTTGTCAGATAAACTGAAATTTCATCTTTGTACCCATTTTATAGTAAAACACACTTTACTTCTCAACTGAAAAATGGGCTATGTGCCCCAAGCACATTGCTTAACAGGTGTTCGAAGCTCAGCACAGCCCCATTGTGGCTTCCTGCCTGTGGCCATCCTAGAGTGAGGCACTGCCTACCCAGGTGACACCTCTCCTTCCATGCAGCCAGAGCAGTTTCTGAAAGGATCATTCACTAGAAACGATTCACCTTGGGACCAAAATGTGTTCTTCAGGAAAGGAAGAGGTTAAAAAGCAGAGTTGTAAGTGCCAGTTAAGTTATGAAAACATTCCATAAGGCAATAGGTAACAAAAAATGGCAGAAAGTGACCCTGCCAACAGCCAAGTATCATTCAGCCAGAGAACTTGGATGCCAATAAATCAAAGTCCTCTAGCAAAAATAGGAAAGGGAGTGATGCTGCCACTTGTCCCAGACTGAACTCTGGCCACCATGTGAAAGAGCCAAATACCAAAAGGCTAAACACAGGGCTCTCTTATCCAAGAGCAGCATGCCATGTGAGGATGTGGAAGTCTTTAGAGAGAATGCAGAAATATGCCGGGTGCTGTCACATTATTTCTTGGCATATTTCTCCGTCTACCTCTGGAGATGATTAGGCGAGAGCAGCTGGCTTGGGACCACATCAGAGAGGGTATTTTCTAAGATGCCAGGAGCCCTTGCATTACAAGAGCTCTGACATACCTAATATAACAGAGATTACCCCTAAGCATTGCCTGGAGAAAGGTCTCCACAATCCAGAATTAAGTTCCTAAGATTACTTAGTTTGACTATTGTTGCTGGCTTCTGCATTACTCAGGGGTCTCCAGAGAAAAAGAATCAATATATATCCCGTTGACATATTTATTGCTAGTAAATATATCAATATATATTTATATATATATATATCCCATTAACATATTGACATATATCCTAATAGATATCCTGTTAATATATTTATAATGAGAGATTTACTAGGAGGGATTGGCTCACTTGCTTATAGAGGCTGAGAAGTCCCACGATATGCCACCTGCAATCTGGAGACCCAGGAAAGCCAGTGATGTAGTTAAATCTGAGTGGGAGGCCAGAGAACTAGAGAATGGATGATGTAATTCCCTGTCCAAGGACAGGAAAAGACCAATGTCTCAGCTCAAGGAGTTAGGCAAAGAAAGGGCAAATTGTCCCTTTCTTTATCTTTTGTTCTATTTAGGCCCTGAATAGACCGGATGGTGCCCACCCACCCTAGGAAGGGAATCTGCTTTACTAAATCCACCAATTCAAATGTTAATGTCATGTGAAAGCACCCTCATGGACATGACCAGAAGTAATGTTTAGCCAAGTATCTGGGCGCTCTGTGATCCAGTTAGGATGGTATATAAAATTAACCATCCCAGCTTCTTTCTGTACTAATAATGTTTCAGGGTCCTCAAAGGCCAAGTCCACCTCACAGGATCCAAAAACATAAAGGTTGAGAAGATGCTGACTGCTGGTGTGGTCAGAATGAAGAACAAGACACTATGGAGGCAGACACCTGATTCAGAGCCTGTTTCTTGTGTGAACTGGGACAAATCGCTCAACTTCTCTGAACCTGCTCCCTGGCCCTGGCTGGATCTCAGAATCCCCTGAGAAGCTAGGCAAATCCTGAACACTATCTCTGCATGACCTATGAAATCACAGTAGTGGGAGGTGGGGCACAGCAGTCTCCCTGTCTGTGAAGCTGCTAGGTGATTCACAGTCGGCTGGAGACTGCCCATTGCTGCCAGTTCAGGGTGAATCTAATCTAGGTTCTCATCACACTAGCTTCACTGCCCTGATGTGCTTGGCCCATCTGGTAACAGGTGGCCTTCCCAGAGTCAGCAGAGTCCCAGTTTCCTAGCCATCTTTACCTGTTTTCTTAATGGGCCTTGTCTCAGGAAGTCAGCCTGGTAGACTTAAATGCTCCTGGGTATCATTTCTATCCCTTCCTACCGTCTCTCTTTTTGGATTATTGGTCATAGCTCTAAAGTCCAGGGTCCAGGAGGAACAAGCAGCTTAGAGGACAGGGGACAGAGAAGCTGCTTTTATGCCCACCTTTGATGCAAATGATTCGTATGTTTTCCCATAAACTTGAAGTTGACTATTGATTCGTGGCTTGAAATCATCACCATTTAATTTTCAACACATTAAAATATCTTTTTGTTCCTAATTAGCTAAAATTTTTTGTTTTAACTTTTATTATTCTAGTAAATCATAAAAAGTTGTGTGTTTATCAAATGCCTTCATAGCATTTATTGAAAGGATACAAATTTTTCTCCCTTTGGCCCATGTAAGTGCTACTTCATATTAGTAGATGTCCTGATGTGAAACCATCCTTGCATTCTGCATTTCTACAGCAAATCCTACATGATGATAACAAATTATCCAAAATCAGTCTAGTATGTATGCGTGTTTTCTCTCAGGTTGGGCATCAAGGCTATGCTGGCTTCTTAAATGGTGGCAGGATTCTTTTTTAATTTTTATTTTCACACTGAAACTGTAAATGACACTGGAATTTTCTATTCTCTGAAAGTTTGAGGGAACTCAGAGGAAAATTGCATGTACCTGTAAGCCTTTACAGGGCATTCAGGAGATACTCTTTGGTAACTTTAAAATACTATCCAAAGGCTGTTAGTCTTTTCAGCTTGTTTACTAACATGAGTCAATTTTAGCCAAGTTAATTTTTGTCAGAAAATCATCGGATTTTTTTAATTGATTGGCATAGAATTCTACATCATTATTTTATATTTCTAAAGCCCAATTTTTAATTCTACTTTTATTTGGGTTTCTCTACCATATTTGCCAAAGGTTGAGTCTATGTAACCCTCCCCCAGATATTAGGTTGGTGCAAAAGTAATTGTGGTTTTTGCCATTGAAAGTAATGGCAGAAACCATTATTAGCCATTACTTTCAATGGCAAATAATAGAACAATTTATTTATTAATCTTGCTGTTTTTCTGGTTTATAATTCACTAATCGTTCTTTTCAGTTCTTCCTCCTATTTTGTGAGGCTCTTTTGTCTTTCTCTTCCTAAGATCTACTGCTAAATTCATGTTTTTATTCTATCTTGTTTAATAATGAATGCATCTGAGGCTATGGGTTTGTCTGAGTATAGTCTTTTTAATTTTGCAAATATTTCAAAAGAGGGGGATCAATAACATATACTATGTCAGACACTGTGCTAAGTATTTCACATCCTTCCTCATTTGTAAATGTAAGGACTGGTCCAGCTTTGCAAGGCTGTTGGGAGCCTACCAGAGAGAATCCTGGAGCAAGGCTCCCTCAGCAAGGGTTTGATGAATGACAGCCATTGCCTTGATTGCATTGTCATTAGATTCTCTCAACTGTCCTTACATTTTGTATTATTGTTCCCATTTTACACATGAGGAAACAGGCACAGCAAAGTAAAGGGAATTGTTCAAGGTCTCAAGGTCACCCAGGAAGAAATGTTAGAGTAGGATTCCACACCAGGTCTGTCTGAATGGGTTCTCCAATCACCCCTACCCTTGCTCTAGGGATCCCTGGAGGGGAACTAGCAGGACCACAGTGAAAAAGAGCTGTGGCCAAAGTCAAGAAAATCGAGCAAAGCCATCTTTGTTCTGGGTCTGAAAATGCCACAGCCTCCATCCCTTCTTTACTTCCCATGAGTAGAGGATCTTTGACAGCAGGCCTCCTTTGAGACCTTAAGTCCCCTTTTCCAGTAGAGAGAGGAGACAAGTAAAGGTTACTGAAATGCCCTACACCATTTTAAAACTGGCTCCACTTGGAACCCTGCATGCACCTGAAGGCCCTCCGGATGTCCTTCCCTCTTTCTTGCGTTGAGGGAGATGCCAAAGTTCTATCCACCATGGCTCTGGCAGAGGGTCAGACCTTGTGCCACCCCAGGGTCCCCCTCACCCGGGAGGGCCTGGGCCTGAGAGTTCCCCTCCCAGCATGTGACAGAGTCACATGTAGAGAAAGCAGCGGGAGGAGTTTTGGAAAATGATGCCCTCAGTCAGGACCCTGTGTTTGTAGGCAGGCACACCTTCATTTTCCCCTTAGTGTGCATCTCTTCCAGAAACCTGGGCAGTTTATGAAGAGTTGGCAGGTTATACAAGGCATGTGACTCTGTACATGAATGTCTACTGAGCAAATGAATCCAATTCCAGCTTGCAGGCCTGCTCTCTGCGGACTTATTGGTCAATGTGAAAAGAAATGATACAAGGACCAATTACTAAATTATGCAAATCCAGAAAGAGCTGCACAGAGAGGAGGCTGAGGTCATCCTGGCCAAGTCTAGAGGGCTGGCTGGTGCTGGGGCAGGAGCCAGACCTGTGGCCCAGTGTTCTCCCAAAGTGCCTGGGGATCCCCTTTGGGAACTCTCACAATTTTGGTGCCTGCTGACAGTTCCTCATATTCTTCCCAGATGTGGTAGCACTGGGGCAATCATCCGTAACCACTTTCTTTGGCTGGCAGGCACTATGTGTGTTAGAAGTTAGGGAAGGACCGGGCACTGAGTACCAGCTCCTCACACAAGGGGACTGGGGCCTTCCAGACCCAGTCTGTGAATTACCCAGGGAGTGGGCAAAGAGCTGAGTTGTGTGCACCGTGTATCCCTTACAGCACATGGCTAGACTTCAACCTGGAGTCCAGAATACCCATGCTCATTTCTGAAAGATACCATTTCACAACAAAAGCTTTATTATGAAAGCTATAGTACTTTATTACGTTTATAAACGTCTCCTCTCATAAATGTATTCTATTCATTTTTTATGGTTTATTTACAACATCTTATTAAAACACTGGCTTGTTGAGATGGAATGGCTATTTGATCCAAGGATTCCAAGTCCTTATTTATGTTCTCTCTTCGTGTAGTATGCTAATGCATTTATGGACTGTCTTTTCAGTTACATTTACACCCTATGATACCTGCTGCCTTCCTGGTAGCAATAAAGGCTGAAGAACCCAGCAAACTTTCCTAACTCAGATTTTAAGCACCTTTTTAAGAATTAACCTCAACCCTTGAAAGACAAAGTGAGTGATGTCACTTTGCGATACAAGCAATAAATGATGCTCATAGCTTTTCTCCCTCTTTCCTAAAGGAGTTACCAGGGGGTCCTCCTCACTTCATCCTGGATGGTATAAGCAGATTTGACATCCAACAAGGAGGCGCAGGTAAGAGGGCAACATCTTCTCTCCCTGCCTTGGATAGGAAGTGGTGGAGGGTAGTGCCTACCCACAGAGTCCTGCCCCACTTCTGAGGGAGAAAGGCCAGTTCCCTTGGTGCAGATGTGGACAAACTGCTCACACCCAGTCCTGCAGCCTGCAATGAGCAGGGGAAAAGGAGACAGGAAAAATGAAAGCAAACATACACTGACTTTCTGCAATGACCGTGCAAGACACCTTGTGTGTGCAACAACGTCATTTTATATATGTGACAGTGGAGAGTCCAAGAGGTAAAATAATTTGCTTAATGTCACACACTCAGTTAGTAACAGAGTTAAGAATTCAGCACTCTCTGACTGCTTCCCACCCCACCAGACAGCCCCAGAGCAAAGGAGCTACTGAGAGCTGGAGGGCATGGACAGGGAAACAGGAGGGGCTGCCTAAGAGGAGGTGCCTGGGCTGTTCCAGGTGTGGCCAAGAGAACCCTCAGAAAGAGAAGTCTTGGAGTGAAAGGACAGAGCTGGCTGGAAAGTGGATAGGAGTTGGAGACAGCAAAGACAACAACCTTTCTGAGAACACATTCTAAGCTTTCAAAATGTCAGCTTGCAGATGATAGGTGCTGTAATTGAACTTCGCCTGGTGAAATCACCATGCCTTGGACCAGCAATAGAACCTGCCTGGCCACCAGCCAATGCTTCCCCTATTAGGGTTTCACCTAACTGGAGAAAGGACCTCTCTGAGGCCGTCTTTGTGGCTTCTGTACTGAACCCAGTGCCTGGCATGAAATGGCATTCAAAGACAAATTGATCATGTTAGGGGTGAAGGAGAAAGGACTCAGGGAGGGGAAGAGAGGACTCAAAAGGGCTTACAAGGACATCCAAGGAGAAACTCAAGGCCATGCATCCCTCAAGGAGGAAAAGGAGAGAACACCCCCCTACTTCTGCACAGGGAGCGGCTGACCTAATAGTGAAGAAAAACATGAATCAGTTTTCCTCAATTGTACAGAGCATCGTTGCCAACATTTGCTGTAACTGAGCACCTCTGGCAAAAAGAGAATCAGAGGCTGAATATGCTGGCTCATACCTGTAATCTCAGCACTTTGAGAGGCTGAGGTTGGCGGATCACTGAAGGTCAGGAGTTTGAGACCAGCCTGGCCAACATGGTGAAACCCTGTCTCTACTAAAAAAAATACAAAAAATTAGCCAGGCTTGGTGGTGCGTGCCTGTAGTCCCAGTTGTAGAGGCTGTGGCAGGAGAATCGCTTGAACCCAGGAGGCGGAGGTTGCAGTGAGCCGAGAGCACACCTCTGCACTCCAGCCTGGGCAACAGAGCGAGACTCCATAAACACCACCACCACCACTGCCCCTTCTTTATCTGGCTTGGAGCCAGTCCCTGTGACTCCCTCCCCTGGTTCTCCTCAGAGGAAAAAAAAAAATGCATCATTTAGAAGGAAGTGTGTGGCCTCTGGTGGTAAGGACCTTTTAAATTATGGGATGGGGTTTCCAAGTGTGTCCAGTCAGTTTTTCCTGGCTTATCTCCCCTCACAGGTGACTGCTGGTTCCTGGCAGCACTGGGCTCCTTGACTCAGAACCCACAGTACATGCAGAAGATCCTGAAGGTCCAAAGCTTTTCACAGCCGTATGCCGGGATTTTCCATTTCCGGGTACGTGTGCCCTTGCTACGCTCTTTATACTACGGGGTTCTCTGTGAGTACAGGGAAGGTGAAAGTCTTAAGTTTTCTCATGGCCTGGAAGCCTGAGATGAAAGTGACAGTTGTGTTAGTTACCCTCCCTATCTCCAAAAAAAGGATTCAAGCTTATAGTCTGACAACACACAGGGAAGATGAGAGTTGAAATGTTTTGTGTAAATAAAAGAAACGACAGAAATGATTAGCAACAGAGCCACTGATCAAGAACCCTGTAACTAACATCGAATTTTTGTCTCTGTTTATTCCTGTGCCATATCGTGCTATTTTGATTACAGTAGCTTTATAGGAAGTGGTAACATCTGGTAGGATAAGTTCTCCTTCATTATTCATTACCATTTTCTCAAAAATAGCTTGGTAATTCTTTCACATTTATTCTTCCATGAGAATTTTAAAATTATTTTGTCTATTTTTTTAAAGCCACTGTGATACAGAATGCTGCAGCATTTCTGTATTAATTTAGAAAAATTACATTTTTTTATTTTAAGTTTTCCTTTCCAGAAACACGGGATACCTTTCTATTTATTCAGAACTAGTTTTATGCCCTTCAATAAAGTGTAATATTCATATTGGTGCTGTATCTTTCTTGATAAATTCATTCTCAAACATTTTATAATTTTGTGGCTCATGTAATTGAGGTCTTTTTCCCTCATTTTGTACTTGGTGCTGCAAAAAAAGAGAAAAGCTACTACTTATCGTATATTAAACTGCATCTAGCCACCTTACCAAATTCTTTTATTAGTTCTTAATTCTTTCTTTAACAGAATCTGGAATGGCTTAGTTATCTAATAATATTATATGCAAATACAGAATTTTGTCTCTCCTTTTAATATTTGTAGAACTTATTTTGCTTTCTTGCCTCATCACATTAGCTGAACCTCACACTTTTGAATGAGTGACAAGAGCCAAATCCTGCCTTCTCTTGATTTCAGTAATGTGCTCTCTTGATTCACTCTTCTTTCAGTACATTCAAGTTGCTAAAATTATATAGGAATTTTGTACCTATATCATGCATAAAATTGGTTTCTAGTTGATGTTATTTTGTCATGTTTAAGTTCTGCTAGCTTTTTAAAACAAGCTGATTGAGCTTTACATACCTTGATTTGAAATAAGCAGAATAATGAAAGTTAATCATTGATTAACTGTTCTTTGAAAGTAAAATAGACAATAGTGAAATTACCTGGGCCTGCCTCCCTTTTAAATGTGATTTCTTTAATTTTTCCAATGTATTCAATAGTTATTGATCTGTTCAGGTCTCTTATTTCTACTGAAGGTAATTCTTGAAATTTATACACAACCAGAAAAATCAACTGTTTCTTTGGTATTTTCAAATATATTACCACTGAGTTGCTTATATGAATCTCTGACAATTCATTTAACCTCTTGCAATCTGTGACTAAATCTACTTTCTCAATCTGTGCTGTATTTTTACTTTTCCTTTTTTTCTTAATTCTGTTTATCCAGTCAATCTGCTGTGTGGGTGGTGGTGTTGGTTTTTTTTTTTTAAACAAATCAACTTTTGATTTTCATTAATCTTTCTATTCTTTTTCTTTTGAGGTTTTGTTTACTATATAACTAATTATTTCAATCCTATCTTTATTAATTCCTTTATACTTTCTCCTGATTGTATTGTTTTTTGTGATTTTCTGAAACTGTACACTTAATATCCTTAGTCTTTTTACTTTCCTCTGAGATGTGTATCCATAGGTTTTGATATAAAAAGTCTTACTTTTATTAATTTTAAGATAATACAATTTTAGTTTTTGTATCTTTTTTCATATAGGGGCTGTTTCTTTAAAGTTTATTTGATTTTCAAGTGATTAAGTTTTGCAAGGGGTAATCTTTTAGTTACTTTCTGGTTTTATTATAATTGGAGAATCTAATTCGTAACTGTCTGCATTTGGGGAGATTAATAAAGTAGTTTTATTTCTAGCCAACCCACAGCAGTTTTTATAAATGGCTCATGGACACACAAGAACAATCTACATTATCCAATGGTTGTGAGTTTTACATACTGAATCAAGCTCTATGATTTCCAATTGTGTTATCTGTCATTATGTCTTTTATCTTTACTTATTTTTTGTCTGCTTGATTTGTTAGATCATAACAAAGAGGAGAAGTTACTCCCATAGTCATTGTTAGGAGAATTCTTCTTATGTTTTCAGGTGCTCTGGCTTTACACTTTTCCTGCTATGTTCTTTGGTGCCCAAAGGTTTATGACCTTGCTATCTTCTTCTTACAACAAAATTTGTACAATATCCCTATTTGTTGCATTTAATGGTCTGGCCTTGGATTCCTCTTTACCTGATATTCCTATTGCCACTTTAGCGTCCTGTTATGTACATTTCCCTGTTATATTTTTGTTCATCTCTTTATTGTTAATTTCATGCTCACTTGGTTATAGGTGTGTTTCTTATAAAAAGCATATTTGAAACTCACTGCCTACCACTGTTTCTCCCACCTTTCATTTCTCCTTAAGATTTTTGTTCTAATTAAACCTTTATTAGATAGAATTTCCTTGAATAATTTCCTCAAAATATGTGAGAGTTTTTCCTTTTCTCTCATTTAAAATAATATTTCAGTTAGGTTTATGATTCTTGGTTCACGTTTCTTTTCCTGAAAAGTCTGTAAACATTGTTTCCTTGTCTTGCAGCTTCCAATGCTGCAGAAGAAAAATCTCATGTTAATCTATTCTCTGGACTTTGACTTTGTATTCAATGTGTTCTTTCCAACTGAGAGTCTGTAAGAAGTGCTGACCAGGCGTGGTGGCTCACACCTGTAATCCCAGCACTTTGGGAGGTTGAGGTGGGTAGATCACGAGGTCAGGAGATTGAGGCCATTCCTGGCCAACATGGTGAAACCCCATCTCTCCTAAAAATACAAAAATTAACTGGGCATGGTGGTACATGCCTGTAATCCCAGCTACTCGGGAGGCCGAGGCAGGAGAATCCTTGAACCAGGAAGTCAGAGGTTGCAGTGAGCTGAGATCATGCCACTGCACGAATGCACTCCAGCCTGGCAACAGACCAAGACTCCATCTCAAAAAAAAAAAAAAAAAAAAGTGCTCTCTCTCCTTGGAGTTCAGAAATTTCTCTGGAATATATCTATATATACACCTGCTAAAAATTCATCTTGTCTGGGAATTCAGTGATATTTTTCAATCTGAAGACCTGTATCCTTCCAGTCAACTAAGTTTCCCTTTATTATTTCTGGGCCCCTCCTTTATCCTGCTCTTGCCTTCTTACATTCAGCTATTTGCATATTAGGTCTTCTGTCAGGCAGGTGATGATAGTGCTGCTGGTCCAAGGACCACACCAGCGAGTGAGCTAGAGGATCCAGGATTGAGCTGTGTCTGGACTTGTCCCCAGGTGCCAGCATTGCTGGAGCTACTTAGGTGGTTAGGACAACTCAAGGCCCAAGACACACGCTGCCCTTTTGGGTGGTGAAGAAAGTCACACAGTTCCCCAGAAGCGGCTGCAGTCCCCTGACCTCTGTAGATCTCTTCCCATTGCTGCGAGCTTGGGTACTGCTCTCCAAAAGTTATCCAGTGCCCAGGTCACCTCAGATGCTTTGCCTAAAACACTCTGGTTTCCCTGTCAGACCACTGGGTGTTGGCAAAATGACCTCCAGCATGGTTGCTGGAAGGTACAGACATGATCCAAATGCCAGCCCTCCCCACCCAGAGGCATGAACCAGGAAATGCAGGTGGTGGCCTCATTCTTTACCACCAGTCAGGCCCTTTGCATCCTCTCTGAGAGTGGCAAACTTATCTGATGTCCCCTTTGTATAGGGAGAGCAAGTTTGGTCAGCATTACTGGTGTGGGAAGATAGGGCTAAGAGTTGTTTTTAAGATGAACTAGGCTGGGCACTAGTGCCTGTAATCCTAGCACTTTGGGAGGCCGAGGTGGGCGGATCACAAGGTCAGGAGATCGACATCATCCCGGCTAACACAGTGAAATCCTGTCTCTACTAAAAATACAAAAATTTAGCCGGGCGTGGTGGCAGGTGCCTGTAGTCCCAGCTACTCAGGAGGCTGAGGCAGGATAATGGCGTGAACCTGGGAGGTGGAGTTTACAGTGAGCTGAGATTGTGCCAGCTGGATGACACAGCTCCAGGCTGGATGACAGGCTGAGACAGGCTGTCTCAAAAAAAAAAAAAAAAAAAAAAAAAAAAAAAAAAAAAAACATGAACTAACCAGGGAAGCTCATTTTAGCCAGGACTTACTCATTCTTAATGTCTTACTGTGTGCCAGGCATTGTCCTAGGTGCTGAACCAAATGGCCACTGAAAAGGAGTCTCTACTCTCATAACTACAATCTTGTTTTCATAATCTCACCTTTTATGATCTCATCTGATCCTAATCACAAACTATGAGGCAGTTCTTACTCTTACTGCCATTTGACAGATGAGAAAACTGAGTCCCAGAGAATTATCTTGTCCAACATCTGTTGCTAAAGTAATAAGAGGCAAGACCAGCATTCAAGTGCATTTCCACCAACTAACTGCTATCTACTATATGCTGCCACCCAATGAAGCACAAAATCCAGATTGTCCTTTTGGTACTCCCTTCTAGGGACTGGGATTAGCTTCCCTCGGTGCTTTGGATGCATTTTGTAATCACCCTCCTAAAACCATCCCTGTTGCCTCTCATCCTCACTGCTGACACATCTTGCTGCTCACTGCAATAGGAACGCAAGTCCACAGCTGTGCAGAACCCGCCACAATGCACTGGCTCATTAGCAACTATTAAAACATGTCTCCACTGACATCTGTCTCAATCTCTATCTCTGCTCTGAAATTGCATCCGCCGCTGGATGCAACAGCCTGACATCTGGGACATCCAAATGTGGAAAAGGCCATGTGGATGAGCGATCCCATCCACCCAGCTTTCCATGGAGTCCACCCAGTGGAAATTGGCCTTCGCCAAAACTCAGGGCTGAAGCCAGAAGCCCTGCTGCTTCTCCTACACAGGGGAGGCCAGCAAAGAGAATCCAAAAAGCTGGTTTTGTTATGAATTTTCCTCATTTGGCCATGTCCCCGGGTGAACCATTTAGAGTTGAATGCTAAAGATTCAAACAGTCTGTTTTGGAGAGGAACATCTGGTTCATTTGCACTCTTAGCAGTAGCAACACCAGCCAGTATCCTTTCTGCTGCTATAATGGCAGGGCAGCTTGACAGGAGAAGAGAGGGGCCAGAGGGAGGCTGTCACTGCTCAGTCCTCCTGAGCCATCCATGTCATCTGTCCCCAGGCCTTTGCCCACAGTGTGCCTCCTGTCTGGGATACCTTCCCTGTATCCCTGCCACGTGCTTAAATCCTGCCTCCTCCTTCAAGCCCTCAGCTCCTGCGGGCTCTACCTCTGTCATGCTAGCCCTGCCCCCACCACTCTCCTCTGTTGGTAGCATTGCTTCCCTATTGGCATTTTGTGCACAAGAAGTACCTGGAGAGTCTCATTTGTGTCACTAAAGCTCACAAAGGACTTGCCAAAGAGAGGCAATGCTTAGGAGCAAAGTGAAGCTAGAACCCAAGTCTGCTTCTTCCCTGCCTATGTCTTCCTGGACTAAGTTGGTCTGTGACTCATTTTCTCCATCTGCTGGTGGAGATGACATGCCTGTCTCCTGCCTGGCAACCTGGGCTGGGATTTTGTTCTGGATAGAGTTCGTTATTACATTGTAGAGGTCATGTTGCAACTTTTGGCTTAAGTTGGGGGACCCAGGAGCTCCCTCCTGCCTCAACTCTGTCAGAAAGCATATGCTTGGCTCTCTTCCAGTTCTGGCAATGTGGTCAGTGGGTGGAAGTGGTGATTGATGACCGCCTACCTGTCCAGGGAGATGAGTGCCTCTTTGTGCATCCTCGCTACAAAAACCAAGAGTTCTGGCCCTGCCTGCTGGAGAAAGCCTATGCCAAGTAAGTACAACCCCGCCGCCTATCAGCCCAGAGTTTCAGTGCTGGTCCTGCCTACCTGGAATGCAAACAGTCCCCGTTGGAGCATTGCAGCCTTTGCCACCTGGCTGGGCATCTCCATAAACAGTCACCACGTGCCAAGGTCCATGTTGGGGCCATCAGGAGGATCCCACAGGCACATAGTGAAGAGTGGGCAGGGCAGGGGCTGGACAGAGATATGTATTGACAATGATATTATTGCAAGGCTGGTATCAGGGCCCAAAGAAATATATTTAATAATATCACGGTCAAAGTCTGACGAGAGGGCAGAGGAGAGAGTAAACAATTCTTACTCTCTGACTCACAGAAAGTCAGGCTGAGGCTGTGTGGAAGTGGTGAAATTTGAGTGAGACCTCAAAGGATGGGCAGGATTTCAGCAAGGGGAGAGGGGATAGGTGGGAGGAGATTTCTCTAACAATGGGAGTGATTCAAATAAAGACATCCTCGGGGTGGTCCAGGCAGTTGGGCACCTGGTGTGGCTGCTATGAGGTGGCATTTATGTGTGGGTGTGGGGCAGGACATGCTCATTCTCATATGGTCAAAATACCATGACTTAGGGACTGCCTTTCAGTGCTGACAAGCTTAAGAACTTATAAACATCCCAAGTCACATGTTGTGCTTAGATTCTTTGGGTTGCTTTTATTCAACAAATGTTTATTGAGCGTTTAACCATATGCCAGGCACTGTGCTTGGCACTAGGACAGACGCTCTCAGACTGACTCAAGTGGATGTGTGCAGGACTGTGGATGGGGGAGGTGCACGTGTGTGTGTGAGGAAGAGGGCACTGTCCTGAACACCCACACAGGTGACGAAGATACGCTCAAACTTTCCGTCATCAACACAATGTAAACGCGAAGAGTAATGACACATCCATCTCCTCCTATGAGACTGCAACAGCTGGAGAATGCCAAGTGCTCGCCAGCACGTGGGGATCCAGGACCCTCCGGCAGCATGGGAGGGAGTGTGCACCCAGGCAGCCTCTGAAGGACAACCCGACAATACTTCACTTCTCTACACACACTTCTCACACCCAATAGGAACACTCCTGGGGGCCCTTAAGGGGACACATCTGAGGATGTTCTTGACTGCCACAAGGATGGTATGGAGTGTCCATCACTGAGGCCAGTGGGTACAATGGGTGGACACACTTCATGGAGAGCCATGCAGCAGTCAGAAACCACAGATCCCATCTGTGCACGGTGACTGGGACGGTTCTTAGAGGCAGGGTCCTTGAGGCCCCCTAGAGGTGTCCTTAGTGGGTGTGAGATGTGCATGGAGACAAGATAAGTATTGTCAGGTTGTCCTTCAGAGGCTGCCTGTATGCATACTCCCTCCTGTGCTATTTGGGGGTTCCTGGATCCCCACATCCTGGCAAACACTTGGCACTCTCCAGCTTTCTGGCTTTTGCAAATGAGGTAAGAGGCACTGAGCAATCCCATGCACTGTTATTTATGGAAATGGAAACTCTGTGCCCTGCAATTCTCATTTCACAAGAACACATACGAACAAAAGGTGCACATTCCACATCCTGAAATGCTTGTCTTGGGGTGGAGGAGAAAAAGAATGTGGATAGAAGGAAGGAAGAAGGAAGAAAAGAAAAAAGAGAGAAAATTCATGAAATGAGATGAAACAAATAAATATTAAAAAAAAAAAAAAAAAAAAGAACAAGACCTCGCAGTGATGATATTATGAAGGGGAAGGTGGCACACCTGGAAATAGGATAGGAAGATACGCAGAGTCCCAAGGGCCGGAACTCTCATGGGGCCGGTCCCCAGGGGCTGGAGAAAGGCTCTGGCATTGGTTTAGCTGTAGCTGCTGTGGCTTCTGCTCTGCTCTGCTCCTCTCTGCAGCTGGNCACTCTCCAGCTTTCTGGCTTTTGCAAATGAGGTAAGAGGCACTGAGCAATCCCATGCACTGTTATTTATGGAAATGGAAACTCTGTGCCCTGCAATTCTCATTTCACAAGAACACATACGAACAAAAGGTGCACATTCCACATCCTGAAATGCTTGTCTTGGGGTGGAGGAGAAAAGAATGTGGATAGAAGGAAGGAAGAAGGAAGAAAAGAAAAAAAAAAAAAAAAAAAAAAAAAAACAAAATAAAAGAAAAAAAAAAAAATTAAAAAAAAAAAAAAAAAAAAAGAACAAGACCTCGCAGTGATGATATTATGAAGGGGGAAGGTGGCACACCTGGAAATAGGATAGGAAGATACGCAGAGTCCCAAGGGCCGGAACTCTCATGGGGCCGGTCCCCAGGGGCTGGAGAAAGGCTCTGGCATTGGTTTAGCTGTAGCTGCTGTGGCTTCTGCTCTGCTCTGCTCCTCTCTGCAGCTGGCCTGCTCCTCCTCCTCCCACCCAGGTGCCTGTCTTTGCTGTGCATCTTCCTCTGCTGCCTCCTTGCTCCAACTTTCTGAGGACCCCAGCTTCCTCTGAACTCCTCATCAGGCCGCCTAGCCTCCTGCCTCTGTCTTTACCTTCTGCCGCTTTCCACCCGATTCCCCGCCCAGTACCTGATTCCAATCCAGAGAGTTGGAGTCTTATTGGTCAAGCCTGGGTCAGGACCCCATCGGTCCAATCGGCCATAACCTGGGTCAAGTGGCCACAAAGGGGCACGAGCTGGGGAGGGGACACTTGCCCTCAGAAGAGGCTGTGTGTGAGGCAGGCACCGTGAAGAGGCGAGGGAAGTGTCGGAGCTGGGTATCACTGCTAGCAGATGAAAGCAGAGAGGACCACACCCTTGAGGAGAAAATGAGTGGACAGCATCATAGATCCAGAAAATTCTGGAGATCATCCTAACCAGCCTCTTGGCCCACACATGGAGAAGCTGAGTCTCCGAATTGTGATGGGATGGCAGGTGCACGTAGTTAAGCTGGGCCTGCCAGTTCTTTACTCACCTGGCCAGGGGACATCATTATCTTCCCCATCCGTTCTGCACCCTTGCCGAGTGCAGTCCTGGGCCCTAGAGGTTGTGATAGCACCACAGTCTACCCCAGTCCCTGTTCTTCTGGAAGTCACAGTCCAAACAGCGAGGTGCCTCAAGGCCTCTTTTTGTGCATTCTTTCTTTATGAGGCAAACTTGTGAAAAATTATAGTTTTTGTTCATTTCCAGTGTCAGAAAGAGCTGCTCATTAGCATTTGAGAATGAAGCCCAGATAACAGCCAAGGTTGTTGAACCAATCCACATGTTTGGGAGGCTAATTCACTTCTAAGCTACTTACGAAAACACTGCCGTTATCTTTTCAATACGGATTCAGCCCTCATCTCTTCAGGGCCTCGTTTTATCCTTATGTAAAAACAAGGAGACCAGTGGTTCCCTGTGAGAATTAGAAAGCTTGCAGAAGGAAATGATGACTTTGACCCCATTTTGTTAACAGATGACCTAAAGCAATCATTCAGCTTGAAAACAAATAGGAACGTGGACGTGGCATCCGCATTCCACTGCTTAAAGAAATCTAGCCGAGGATAAAATGTCTCAGACTATTAAAGCTGTTTAAAATCTCCCCCACCCCTCACTATCCAAAAAGGAAGCTCTAAAATGCAGGGGTGAATCACATAGACTTATAGTGTTTCAGAGCCAGAAAGGACGTCTGTCAGCATCAAACCCCACCTTCTTTGAAAGATGAGGAAACAGGCTCAGTGAGGTGAAATGACTGGCCCAAGATCACACTCAGAGGAGGATGGAGTGAGCACAATTTTCCCTAGTCACTACTTCCCATGCCTTCCCACCATCCCTGACATTGTCAGTCCTACAGGAAAATGATTTGTCTTTTTGCTGCTTGTGGAGCTCAGTGTCTGGCACATGAGGACCACAGCCCAAATGTAGAGAGCCCATCTGTCCAGATGGAGATGGACCTCTTCCCTCCAAGGGAGCAGGCAACAGCCCAGTGAACACATGGACTCCAAACTTTCTATTCTCCTTGCAGCTGGGGAGTCTGGAAATTAATTGGTCAAGTCAAATGAAAACCATAGTTACAATTTTGTTTTCCCCAGAGGTCGTGAAATAAGAGAGGAGACTGAGGGATGAGAGCTGGTAGGCTACTTACCATCCTTTATAGAATCTCTACAGCATTTCAGCATTTGCTCCGGCTCTATCTGAATTCTTTCCTCTTTCATATGATTGCTGGACAGAAAGACATTTCCCCCAAATGAGGCTGAAGCAGAGGGATGAGGACAAGGCTGTCTCAGAATTCCTGGTTCAGGTGATGAGGAATAGTGGCAGCTGCGGTGAACACAGTTTTCTCTCTCTCCTTTCCACTTCCTGTCAGCAAAGGGGGCTAAGAATAGTTGCCATGTTCCTGAACGTCAGCAGGATCCGTGAGCTCATGTTTAGAAAGCAGAAAGATAGTTCCTTGTCAAAACACCTAGCTGCTGCTGGGACAGGTTTCATGGGCATTGTGGATGTGTAGTAAGAGAAAGCTTCAGAAGACACCACGGGCTCTGGCTGTGAGTGGCAGGGGGTGCCTTTGGTTGTCTTGGGTGACTCCGAGGTGACTGCCGGATGCTGTGGGTGCAGGACGTCAGATGGGGCCCAGAGGCAGTGAGACAGTGAAGTGAGGGAGGGGCCAGGCCCCACTACGGCTTTTCTGGAGTGCTGTTCTTTAGCGCAGCCCTGTTTGAAGCCAGGTAAGGTGCCATGAGCATATCACCAGGAAAGGATTGTTGCAAAGAGCAGAAGGTCGCACTGGTGGGGAATGGATTCCCAAACCCCAGTCCTTGTGAATTTCCAGCACCCTCAGCCATGCCCTGGTCATTGGAACAGGAGCCAGAGCCCACGATGGGACAGCGAGGGATTCCAGAGCTCAGCCCCAACCAGGCACGCTCACCACCAAAGAAAACTCTACAGTTGACTGAGCAAATGCTCCAGAGAGAAGAAGCTAGACCCTGGGTCAGAGAGAGGGAGAGCAGGAGGATAAGGTTTAGAACCAGTTTTAAAACAAGATTAATCTGTCACATGGGGGCTCCTGTAGAGACGCCCGTTCATTCTGAGAATCCTCAACTTTCTTTAATAAAAGGCCTTCTCAGCCATTCCTTCTAAGCATTCGTGCCTGGGGCAGTGTCCTGCTGATAGTGACTGCTTGATACATATGTATTTGCTGAAGTGAATCTACTGGAATTCTGTGTGATCCCCAGGAGGAGAGAATGTCAGAGGTGGAAACAGTGAGAAAGGAGTGTTGAGGGCTGATCCAGTCACCCTGCGGCTTCCAGATGAAAGGCCAAGGACAGGGAGGAGAAGGGTCTTGTCCAGGGTGGAAGACCCAATTGGAGGGGGCAGCAGGATGGACCCAGGCCCTGATCCATGTCCGATTTTGCATTACCAGAACAAAAGCTGCAGCAAGGACTTCCTCCACTGCCTACCGCCCTGCGAAGGGCTCTGCCTCTGCCTGCCCACCGGGGACAGGAACGCGTAGGTCCCTTGCGAGAGTGACAGAGGCAGCAGTGAGTGTGGCTCCTGCTGGGCGTCTTTGATGCCAGGGTCTCCTGCCTGACCTGGCCTCAGTTCCACATCCTTTGTGAGCTTGCCCTGCCTAAATTTCAAAATTCCATGGAACTCTTCCAATTCACCCCATGGATGGGAGCTGAAGTTCTCAAAACACATCTGACTGTCTGGCCGCTGCGTGAGAGGTTCCGTTGTGACTGATCAGGCCACCCTCTCTCCTGGGAAACATTAGGCCTCTTGGGTCTGGTTCTGCCCATCTCCCAGAAACAGAAACGCCATGGGTGGGGGTGGAGGTGGCGTGGCAGGAAGAGATGCTTTGGAGAAGGGGGTGAGGGTTTTAAACTTTTGGGGTATGTTACATAAGACTCATCCTTACCTATGTTATCTTTAGTTAAGCCAGTGATCTTCCTCATAATCTGGGGGTGAGTGGGTAATTCTGGGGATGGGAATTCTGGATCAGGGTTTGCAGAGTGAGAACAGTGGCTCCCAATGACCACTGCCAGCATCAGGGTATAGCTGTGAGCTCTTAGAGGGCAAGGACGGGGTTTTTAAACACATGCCTCTCATAGTCCCTGGCCCACAGTCAGTACTTCACACTGCTGTTAAACTGAATGGGAAGCAGGAGATACTCAACGTAGTAATATCCAGTACTCGTTAAGGGATGACCACGTGCCAGGCACTATGTGGAACATAGCCCCATGAGGCTCCTTAATGTGTCCAAGGTCAAGCAGCCAAATTTGTAGCAAAGGTAGGGTTCAACCCCTGGCCTGTGGCTCTAGCACAGGCACACCCAGCCTGTCGTCAGTGCTGCCACTTATGGGACTGTGCAGGCCTAGGGGACCAGGGCAGGAAGGTACAGAGGATGGTAGGAGCCCCTGGAGCGGCAGACAGTGCTACAATCTCCATCCAGGCAAATGGGAGGTAGGTGGCCATGGTCAGGAGTGGACCAGGCAGCCCCTCACCTGGGAAATAGGCAGAAGGTCTGTGCACAAGTTTCCCTCCCGGAGCATCTCACCAAAGGCACCACGATGGTTCATCCCCCTTTCCCCTCCCAGGCTGCTCGGATCCTATTCCAATCTGCACTATGGCTTCCTCGAGGATGCCCTGGTGGACCTCACGGGAGGCGTGCTCACCAACATCCATCTGCACTCCTCCCCTATGGACCTGGTGAACACAGTGAAGACAGCGACCAAGGCAGGCTCCCTGATTACCTGTGCCACTCCAAGTGGAGTAAGTCAACGGGGAGCCCTTTTGCATCAGTTCAAGCCTTTCCTCAGCCAGGAATGCTCAGCCAGGGGCCCATTCAGCTAAGAAGGGTATGGCAAGCTGCCACCATTAACTAACACTGATAGTGTGCTTTACCCGGGTCACCTCAATGAACCCTGTGGTAGCCTGCCTCTAAGACAGAAATTGCAGAATTCACTTCACAAAAGAGAAGGCAGGCTCAGAGGTGCTCACCATCACACAGCTCGTAAGTGGCTGGAAAAGGTTTCCAATGCTACTGCCCCAGAGCCTAGACCTACTGCTACAGCTCCCAGGCAACCAGTGGGTTTTACCATGCACCGGAGAAGGCAGCTGCAGCTCCTGCTACTGTGGACCACTCCTTTGTATTTTGCCTTAAGTTTACGCAGAGTCCCCCGGGGCCCTCTGATGCTCGCTGGCTCTAATGGCAGCACCCAAAGGCAGCATGCCTCATTTTGAAAAGCTTGGGTGACCCTCCAAATTATTTGAGTCTGTTCTGAGACATCTGGTTTCTATCCGCGGGGATGCTTCCTTCATCTTGAAACATATGGGCTTTGAGTCACACATTGCTAATCCAAAATGCCACCAGAAGCCCAAGATGCACTTTAAACCCCAGTTACTCCCAATGTGGGGGTCAAGTGATTCCTGCATCCTGCAAATGTCCCAGCAGACATATTTGTGCTGTGTCTCACTGATGACATGTGGTTGGTGGAGAGAGTAACCCAGGCCCTCAGGACTCCATGGGGTTCCTTCCATCACTCATGGGGGTGGTTCCCTGAGGCATGAAATCCCTGGGGCCTCAGATACCCAATGGCCTTCCAACTCTGCCACTCTAGGAAAGAGTTCCAGGCCATCTATCAGTCCCAAGTGAGTCAGTGGGACCCAGATGGCTCAGCGGCTGTTTGGACTGTGTTTTTCTATTTCTTTGAAGAACCTGTAGATGTCTAATGCTTGGTCTGCTTTTCTGCTTAGAAGTCAACAGATACAGCACAGGCGATGGAGAATGGGCTGGTGAGTCTGCATGCCTACACCGTGACTGGGGCCGAGCAGGTAAGGCTGGCTGCTGGCCTGTCCAGCTCTCCCCTGGCCTCTGCCCCAGCATTCCCGTTCCTTTCAATAGGGGCCAGAATCACATGAAAGGCCAACAAAGATGAAATGAGGATTTATCACCCTTGCCCCCATGGTGACATGCACCATGGACAGCCTCAGCTCCTTCTGTTCATCCGGAAGTTCTGACTCCCACTGTCTTCCTTTCCGGGAATCCACCAGAGACCTTGCTGTCCTGTTGCTGATCTCAGACAGCTCTGAGTGTCTATCCAAACTGGGAGATTAGCCCCAAAGGAGGTAGAATGAACTACCCAGTTGACTCCGGGGGGAAGTTTTGCCCTGAAAGGGGTTTTATTTGTTACATGCAAGCTAAAGTGCTATAACAAAGATACTCCAAAATATAGGGTCTTAAGACAAAGTACATTTCTGTCTCAGGTAAGCAGGTGATGCCAGGACTAGTAGGTGGCTCTGGCATCCTCCACATGGGGCTTCCACCCATGAGCCCAAGACAGCTGCTCTAATCCCTCATCTCCCAGCCAGAGGAGAGAAAGAGGCCAAGGGACACTCATATATCCATATAGAAGGCATGAATTGGAAGAGGCATGCATCATTTTTCTCACATCCCATTAGTCTAAGCTTAATTATGTGACCACACCAAGGCCAAGGGAGGCTGGGACATACACTGTCTAGCTGGGCCCCATAGACCCAGATAAAACTTTATTCTCATGGAAGAGGGGGAGGTTGGCGCTGGAGGACAATCGTGCTCCTCAATGGAAAAATTGACTTTGGCTGGACAAAAATGTATGTAATCACTGTGTGCAGTATAATTTGGCCTGGAAAACACTACTGAAGTCCAACCTTCTCCATTCATAAAGGAAGAAGCTGGGGCCTGATAGGAGAGATGTCTTTCACAAGGTTAGACAGATGGCACCTGGGAGATAGCTGGCCTGGACACTCTGTCTCTTTAGTGTCTGTCTACACTTGTCACCACACTTGCGGTGACAGCACTTCCTGGCCATGGGATGGTTTCCTGCAAGTGTTCCTCGGTCTCTGTATTTCTCACAACATTTGAGGTCTAATAATGTCTTCTAAGCCCTAAGAGACTGAGTTCCAAACTCTAGGGCACATCATTTCTCTCAGGACTTTATGGACTGAGGACTGCAGAGCATCAGGCTCTATGTGTGGCTTTCTCATACTTGCCTGGCCTCTGCTCCTTTCCCACATGTTCTTCCTCTCTCTATCTGTCTTGTCTCTCTTGTCCATGGACCTGAGGCCAGTTGTTCCATTGTTTCACATTTTGATCATTGTCCCAATCACAAAACCAAGACAATATCTCCTGTCTCTAATGAATGCTTTTTGTACAATAGGTAATTGTCCAAAATTGACCTCAGCGCTTCCAGATTCATGGAAAGAGAGCTATTATCAATTAGTAATATCTATTTGGGGCATGAGATGAGGAAGTCAGGTACCTTTGCAATGTATTTGCCATTCTTGGACAAGATCCTTTTTATACATTGAGATAGCCTTTGTTTCTGCTCTGAACACAGGGGAGAAGGGACTTGTGTACCCAGAAGTCCAGATGACCTTGGAACATGAGTCCCCGCAGAGGCTGGCTGTGGAGATGGCAGTGACTGCTGGGTTGCAGAGCAGCTATGTGAACATCTAGGGTGACAGAGGGGAACTTGGGAGTCCAAGTGCTGGCTCAGCTGCAGTTTGGCTCCTGATCATGACACCCACAGCTCGAACATTTGTGCCCCCATAGTGTACACTTAGAATTGTTTTAATAATATACTGAGTGGTCTAAACAGAACACCTCCCCTGGGAAGACAGGTGATCAAGACCGCATGTCCTGTGTAATCCATCCCTGCTCCACCATTCCATGCTGCTGACACTTTGCAGAACGTGTTCTAAGAAGCACTAGCCTCTGTGAAAATGGGTTTCCAAATACATTTGGAAAATGCCACTCACTATATCCCCTCCTTGGCGATTCAGAGTGTACATTTGCATTTTAAAGACTCCAAGAGGCCTGTATGAGCAGTGCAAGCCCTGCTGGTTTTTATTGTACCATTAGCCACAAAACCATTTTTGCTAGGAATAACTATTAATGGCCAATGGAACTGGCATTCAGGATAATTCATTTGAGGAAGTACTACTGCAGGGTAGATAACTTGGGTCACCTCCTGCCCAGTAGCACCTTTCCTGAGTGCTGAGCAGGGTCAGAGGCAGAGTCAGCGGCCAGGGAGTGAAGAAGCACGTGGCCGGCCCATTCTTAGGTGTAGCCATGGCCTTGGCCTCGAGTGTGACCCCTGCACCCCCAGACCAAGGCCCATGCCAGCACGAATAGGTCACTGCCATAAAGGAGGGACACAACCAAGCACTTGAGTTGGTTAAAGACTCCTCCTCCAGAGAGAGGAGGTTATAACTCTGAACCACAAGCGCTAAGATTAAAGCAGCCCATAAATGTGGCATGCTTTTTAATCTGCTCATCCTCCCTCTAGGCAGGACACAGACAGGAAGATAAATGAAATTGGCATTTTTTATGATGCACCTAGCTCAGTCGGGGATTCCCCTGGCCAAAGGGGTGCGTGTTTATCTGCATGCCTCACTTAGCCCTGCTTCCAGCCCCTTTGAATCGCAGGTTGCTTTTCTCCCCCATGCCCACCGGAGCCCCTGAGTATCTGTGAGGCACTGGGCATGGCTCATTAAGCTGTTTGGGGCACCAGGTGACCATTTCTTGTGTCCTTGCTCCATGGGCTCTGTCAGGTGCTGGCAGTTAACAGTAAACTGTGTGCAGGGCATGGGGTGCCTCAGGGTAGGGCAGACAAGGGTAGGAAAGCTGGGTTTGTGCTTCTTGGAGGCATTGAAAGTGAGAGCCCCTTCTGCTGAGGTACTGGCCAGGGAGTGGGACAGACAAGGGAAGCAACAGAAAACAGCCTTTTCCAAGCCAGGCTCCTGGGCCCGTGTGTGACTGTACGGCTCCTGCACAGCAATGCCCCACTGGTGAACATGGGCATTGACTAGGTGGCTCAAGGGTCACAGTCGAGGCCAAGGTCACAGCCACATCCAAGAACGGACCTTTACTCATGCCCAATTCCAAAACTAGGGGCCGGGACTTTGGAAACTGACCGTGGCTAGATTGGAATTCTGCCTCCGCCACTGTCTTAGCGACCTTGAGAAAGGTACTTAGCTTCTCCGGTGCTGTTTCCTCAGCGCATGTTAGCCGGCACCTAGCTCTGAGTCCTGCCTCCACCGGCAGCTTCTCTTCCACACAGCGATAGTCTATTCTATTCAGAGTGTTGTCTTTCTTCTCTGACCAAGAATCAGGGAGCAAGTTCACCCCTTTCCTCACCCCTCTGGGCCTCTGTCTCCTCAGACAACATTAGCACAGATCATTATCACAGCTACAGCTCAATCATATTTTAATTCCTCTCGCCACGCTGAGGGCTGCCTGCTCTCGGGGATGCAGGTTCAAGGGTTGGCTGCTGTGTTGTTGTCATTTTCTCACAGTCCTGCCCTCTGGCTTAAGTGGTGTGAGGGAGCAAAGGGGTAGACCTCCTTATCTGAAGTGTGGTGAGGATGAGTTACCCCAGACAGGGGGCAAGGAGAGAAGAAAGGAAGGAGGAAAGGAGGGAGGGAGAGATGAGGGAAGGCAGAGGGTAAAGAAGGAAGGGAGGGACGGAGGGAGGAGAAAAATGAGAGAGGGAGGAAACAAGATAAGGAAGGGGAAGAGAGAGGAAGGAAGAGACAGACGGAGGAAGAGAAGAAGGGAGGGAGAGAGAAAAGGAAAGGAAGGAAGGAAGGAAGGAAGGAAAGAAGGAAGGAAGAGAGGCAGGGAGGGAAGGAGAGAGGGAGGGAGGGAAGGAGGGAAAAATAGGAGCAGGGAAGGGAAAAAGAATAGGAGCAAGGGAGGGAGAAAGGAAAGAAACAGAAGGAGGGAAGAAAGAAAGGGAGGGAGGGAGGAAAAGGAAGGAAAGAAAGAAGGGAAGACTAGAGGGAGTAAGGGAAAGAGGGTAGTAAGGAAGTGAAGGAAGAAGGGAGGGAGAAAGGAAAAGAAGGAAGGAAGGGTGGAAGGGTGTGAAGGAAGGAGGGAGGGAGAAAGGGAAAGAAGGAAGGAAGGGAGGGAAGAAGGAAAGGGGAGGAAGGGAGGGAGGGAGGAAAGGAAAGGGAAGGAGTAAAGGAGGGAGAGAGGGAGGAAGGAAGGAAGCAAGGAAAGAAGGAAGGAAGAAAGGAAGGGAGGGAGGGAGG